>NC_091330.1:30612696-30843961 GCF_038502225.1 Cherax quadricarinatus
GAAGAGAGCAACAGAGCAATGGTGGACACACTTGCTGAGGTGGCAAGAAGAGCTCACTCCAGCAGAGCAAAGTTGCTGGTTATGGGGGATTTCAACCACAGGGAGATTGACTGGGAAAACCTGGAGCCACATGGGGGTCCCAAAACATGGAGAGCCAGGATGTTGGACGTGGTGCTGGAAAACCTCATGCACCAACATGTTAAGGACACTACCAGAGTGAGAGGGGAGGATGAACCAGGAAGATTGGACCTTGTGTTCACCCTGGGCAGCTCAGACATTGAGGACATCAAGTATGAGAGTCCCCTAGGAGCTAGCGACCACGTGGTTCTGTGCTTTGAATACACAGTAGAGCTGCAAGTGGAGAGAATAACAGGAGTAGAATGGGAAAAGCCTGACTATAAAAGAGGGGACTACATAGGGTTGAAGAACTTCCTGCGGGAGGTCCAGTGGGACAGAGAACTGGCAGGAAAGCCAGTAAATGAAATGATGGAATATGTAGCAACAAAATGCAAGGAGGCAGTGGAAAGGTTCATTCCCAAGGGCAACAGTAACAACGGGAAGACCAGAACAAGCCCCTGGTTCACCCGACGGTGTAAGGAGGCAAAAACAAAGTGCAATAGAGAATGGAAAAAGTACAGAACGCAGAGAACACACGAAAATAGGGAGATCAGTCGCAGAGCCAGGAATGAGTACGCACAGGTAAGAAGGGAGGCCCAGCGACAGTATGAAAATGACATAGCATCGAGAATCAAGACAGACCCGAAACTGTTGTATAGCCACATCAGGAGGAAGACAACAGTCGAAGACCAGGTGATCAGATTAAGGACAGAAGGTGGAGAACTCACAAGAAATGATCAGGAGGTATGTGAGGAGCTGAACAGGAGATTTAAGGAAGTTTTTACAGTAGAGACAGGAAGGGCTGTGGGAAGACAGAACAGAAGGGAACATCAAGAGGGAATATACCAACAAGTGTTGGATGACATACGAACAACTGAGGAGGAGGTGAAGAAGCTCTTAAGTGACCTTGACACCTCAAAGGCGATGGGACCGGACAACATCTCCCCATGGGTCCTTAGAGAAGGAGCAGAGATGCTGTGTGTGCCTCTAACCACAATCTTCAACACATCCCTTGAAACTGGGCAACTACCTGAGAAATGGAAGACAGCTAATGTAGTCCCCATATTTAAGAAAGGAAACAGAAACGAGGCACTAAACTACAGACCTGTGTCTCTGACATGTATTGTGTGCAAAGTCATGGAGAAGATTATCAGGAGGAGAGTGGTCGAACACCTGGAAAGGAACAAGATTATAAATGAAAACCAGCATGGGTTCATGGAAGGCAAATCTTGTATCACAAACCTCCTGGAGTTTTATGACAAGGTAACAGAAGTAAGACATGAGAGAGAGGGTTGGGTAGATTGCGTTTTCCTAGACTGCAGGAAGGCCTTTGACACAGTTCCCCACAAGAGATTAGTGCAGAAGCTGGAGGATCAGGCACACGTAAAAGGAAGGGCACTGCAATGGATAAGGGAATACCTGACAGGGAGGCAGCAACGAGTCATGGTACGTGAAGAGGTATCACAGTGGGCGCCTGTTACGAGCGGGGTCCCACAGGGGTCAGTTCTAGGACCAGTGCTATTTTTGATATATGTGAACGACATGATGGAAGGAATAGACTCTGAAGTGTCCCTGTTCGCAGATGACGTGAAGTTGATGAGAAGAATTAAATCGGACGAGGATGAGGCAGGACTGCAAAGAGACCTGGAGAGGCTGGACATGTGGTCCAGTAACTGGCTTCTCGAATTCAATCCAGCCAAATGCAAAGTCATGAAGATTGGGGAGGGGCAAAGAAGACCGCAGACAGAGTATAGGCTAGGTGGACAAAGACTACAGACCTCACTCAGGGAGAAAGACCTTGGGGTGACCATAACACCGAGCACATCACCGGAGGCACACATCAACCAAATAACCGCTGCAGCATACGGGCGCCTGGCAAACCTGAGAATAGCGTTCCGATACCTTAATAAGGAATCGTTCAAGACACTGTACACTGTGTATGTTAGGCCCATACTGGAGTATGCAGCACCAGTCTGGAACCCACACCTGGTCAAGCACGTCAAGAAGTTAGAGAAAGTACAAAGGTTTGCAACAAGGCTAGTCCCAGAGCTCAAGGGAATGTCGTACGAGGAAAGGTTAAGGGAAATCGGACTGACGACACTGGAGGACAGAAGGGTCAGGGGAGACATGATAACGACATACAAGATACTGCGGGGAATAGACAAGGTGGACAGAGATAGGATGTTCCAGAGAGGGGACACAGGGACAAGGGGTCACAACTGGAAGCTGAAGACTCAGACGAGTCACAGGGACGTTAGGAAGTATTTCTTCAGTCATAGAGTTGTCAGCAAGTGGAATAGCCTAGCAAGTGAAGTAGTGGAGGCAGGAACCATACATAGTTTTAAGAAGAGGTTTGACAAAGCTCAGGAAGCAGAGAGAGAGAGGATCCAGTAGCGATCAGTGAAGAGGCGGGGCCAGGAGCTGAGTCTCGACCCCTGCAACCACAATTAGGTGAGTACAATTAGGTGAGTACATGACATGGTGACAGCAGTAAGACAAGAGAGAGAGGGGTGGGTGGATTGCATTTTCTTAGACTGCAAGAAGGCGTTTGACACAGTACCACACAAGAGATTAGTGCAAAAACTGGAGGACCAAGCAGGAATAACAGGGAAGGCACTGCAATGGATCAGGGAATACTTGTCAGGAAGACAGCAGCGAGTAATGGTACGAGGCGAGGTGTCAGAGTGGGCACCTGTGACCAGTGGGGTCCCACAGGGGTCAGTCCTAGGACCAGTGCTGTTTCTGGTATTTGTGAACGACATGACGGAAGGAATAAACTCCGAGGTGTCACTGTTTGCAGATGACGTGAAGTTGATGAGAAGAGTTCATTCGATCGAAGACCAGGCAGAAATACAAAGGGATCTGGACAGGCTGCAGACCTGGTCCAGCAACTGACTCCTGGAGTTCAATCCCACCAAGTGCAAAGTCATGAGGATTGGGGAAGGGCAAAGAAGACCGCAGATGGAGTGCAGTCTAGGGGGTCAGAGACTACAAACATCACTCAAGGAAAAGGATCTTGGGGTGAGTATAACACCAGGCACATCTCCTGAAGCGCACATCAACCAAATAACTGCTGCAGCATATGGGCGCCTGGCAAACCTCAGAACAGCATTCCGACATCTTAATAAGGAATCGTTCAGGACCCTGTACACCGTGTACGTTAGGCCCATATTGGAGTATGTGGCACCAGTTTGGAACCCACACCTAGCCAAGCATGTAAAGAAACTAGAGAAAGTGCAAAGGTTTGCAACAAGACTAGTCCCAGAGCTAAGAGGTATGTCCTATGAGGAGAGGTTAAGGGAAATCAACCTGACGACACTGGAGGACAGGAGAGATAGGGAGGACATGATAACGACTTACAAAATACTGAGAGGAATTGACAAGGTGGACAAAGACAGGATGTTCCATAGACTGGACACAGTAACAAAGGGACACAGTTGGAAGTTGAAGACACAGATGAATCAAAGGGATGTTAGGAAGTATTTCTTCAGCCACAGAGTAGTCAGGAAGTGGAATAGTTTGGGAAGCGATGTAGTGGAGTCAGGATCCATACATAGCTTTAAGCAGAGGTACGATAAAGCTCATGGTTCAGGAAGAGTGACCTAGTAGCGACCAGTGAAGAGGCGGGGCCAGGAGCTTGGACTCGACCCCTGCAACCTCAACTAGGTGAGTACAACTAGGTGAGTACACACACACACTCACACTCACACTCACACTCCCGGCAGCAAGCCCACTGGAACCCTGGATGACAGTCCCAATCCTTGCCCCAGCCATGACAACCCTCCCACCACTACAAAGCTAGTAAGATCCCAACAGTTAAACCACGATAACCTGCGGGGAAGGCTCCCTCCCACCACGATCCATATATTTCCCTATTCCTGCAAACCGTTCTATAGAAAGTAGCTGCCATTACCCGTTTCCTCGCAACCCAATCCCCATTCCCACGCATACCCCACGACACGTACACAAAATCTACCATTAAATATGCCAATGCTCGTTGCGTACTCTCTGGCACCCATCCCACATCCAAAACGAGTGCTCTCAACACCGGTATGCCCCCGCCTCCCACTCGTCTCACTAGCCTTCTCATCCAATCCCGAACATTCCCCAAACATTCGCAAAAATACACCGCATGATATGCCGTATCCTCTCCACCACACACCCCACACCCACTCTCCTCCACTACTCGTCTCACCTATAGAACTGCTCCTGATGGCAAAATGCCATGCAGGAAACAGAACATAACCTCCCGCACCCGAGGCCTGAGCTTCAACTTACAAAAACCACACCAAATATCTCCCCATCCACACATGGGGTATATTCCCTCTACTGGCACCACTACCCAGCTCCCAATCACTCTCGCCAACACCCCCACGTGGATCTTGCCAGGCTCCTGTAGGACCATGAGGGTATGCAGCACCTCACATTCCCTCAACTCTGCACTCACATACCACCTCTTCACTCCCTCATACAGAAGCTTTAACCCCCCCACACACCCCGACTCGTACATACTCCCTTTGTAAGTAAACACATTTTACCCAACGCTGCAGATCCAATAACCCTAACCCCTCCTGACGTTCCAGCAGCATTACCACCTCCCTCCTCAGCCAATCACACCCGGAACCCCATATAAACTTAAACACCCTCTTTAAGATATTAGTAATTCCTTTCCCCATTATGGGGTAAACTGCCACCACGTGCCAAACCTTACTGTATAGTAACGTGTTTACCACGATGGCCCTCTGCAACAATGTCAAATGGTATGGTCGCAAACTCCCCAATCTATGCTGCACCCATTCCACAATACGCTCGGAGTTCACCTCTCTCGACCGCACTTGATCCTCCATAAGCACTATGCCACATATCTTTAAGCTATCCACTACCCTCCACTCCACACCAGCATCCCAATCTCCCTGCCAGTTTCAATTTCCCAGCCGTAATAAGCATTATTTCTCCACATTGACCCTCATCCCTGTAGCCTCCCCAAAAGTACAAATGACCTCTCCCACCCCTCTCAAACTCTTCCCCTCCCGCGCGAGTACCGCCGTGTCGTCAACATATCCTACAATCCCCGGCCCACACCCCACCTCCCCCGTCCCCACCCCCCTCCACAGATACGTGCCTCAATGAGTCTATAAAAAGGGTCCTGAACACAGGCAAACAGAATTTGAGAAAGTGGACATCCTTGCCTGAGGCCCCGCCCCATACATACAACCTCCTCTATATGGCCATTGATTTGCACACGCACCCATGCCCCTCGATACAATGTCTCCACCCAGAGTTTGTATATAGATTTATGATGGGGATATTAGCATCAAAAGCTGTTTTGTGTTCAATGGGATTGGTGAGGGAACAGACCTGCGATCACTGTGGAGAACAGGAAACAGCTTTTCATGCGGTTTATTTCTGTGAAGAGTTGAGGGAGGTAAGAGTGTGGTTAGCGAAGGTTTTTAGGTTGTTGGGTGGGGGTAATGTAGAGACCCTGCGAGCCTTAACATTAGAAGTATGCAGGGTCTCAAGAGAAGTGAAAAGGGCGATTATGTATGTAGTGGCGGAATTTCTGTATATTTCCTGGGGGATGAGGGACGTGGGGGGGGGAATAGAATTAGGGCAATTGCGGCAGGCATATATAGAACGGTCTGCAGGAACACTTATATTTACGGGGGACACTGGAGGGCACGTTTTCCGGAGACCTACTGCAAAATTATGGTCAATGGCCTCATTCATTTGGCGAGCTAATTATACGTAAAGGACTGGTTTCCTTTATAAGCTGATTAACATTAGTTTTCGGAGGGGGAGTGTATGAGGTAAAGTTTTTGCGAAAGAATGTGAGGGTTGGGAAGGTATATACTGTGTGGTGCTGTGTTGACATGTAAGTTTTGTGTGAAAGGTTTTGATAAGCCCAATATTTGTATAAATTAGGGCCTTGTGATTAAAAAGGCAGTTATAGAAGTCACTGTCCATATTGGTCTACCAGTTTTTGCAAAGATAATTTTTCTGGTATGTATTTTCGTAGTATTTACTGTAATTTTGTAGGGAATTTATTTCCTCTTAGATGGCTTTTATATTTGTTTTTACATAATTTGTTTTCCATCACTTTTGTAATGGTATTAAGTTTCGTTGCTGATGCAACGTATGCTGTAAAAATCTTGCAGTTGATGATGCTTTATATGCTTATGTAATTTGTGTAATGCTTATTTTTGTTGGGAAGTAATGTTTCCGGATAATTACCAGAGTTTGTTCTTAAGTAAAATCTCATAAACAGTTGCATGTATATATAAAGTTACATAAATTTATGTTTGATCACTGCTGTGATCATTAAGTGTGCGAATGATGTGGGTGTATTTATAGATAGGTTTTAAGGGGGGGTCCCCCCCAACAGTTTTGTGTGTATGAGTCAGATATTTTACCGTTTTGTATAATGTGTGTCAGTGAATGGTGTGTATATATTTTGAGTGTTTGTTACAAATTCCTATTTTGTATGGGGTGGAATCTGCTGGGAGTAATTCGTCTGTGATCTAAAGGTTCCAAGATTATACATATGCTGTATAAAATTTGCAGTTGTTGATGATTTATATGATCATGTAATTTGTATAATGCTTATTTTTGTTATGGAATAATGTTTTAGAATAATTATCAGAGTTTCTTCTTAAGTAAAATCTCATAAACAGTTGCATGTATACATAAACGTTACATAAATTAATGTTTGATCACTGCTGTGATCATTAAGTGTGTGAATGATGTGGATGTATTTATAGATGGATTTTCATGGAGGGCGGGTCCCCTCTCCAACAGTTTTGTGTGTATGAGTCAGATATTTTATCATTTTGTATAATGTGTGCCAGTGAATGGCATGTATGTATTTTGCGTGTTTGTTACACGTTCCTATTTTGTATTGGGTTTTCAAACATTTTTCTCTTGCACTTGTGATATGACTCTTAGTAATCTTGTCCAGATCCTGTATTGTGGTGTTATTTAATATTTTATACCACCTTGTAATTTATAATGTTTTAAATAAAATATAAAAATATGTCTCCACCCATTCCGCAACTTCCTCCCCAAATCCCTACTTGAGAAGGATCTGCTGTAATGCCTCCCGTTCCACACGGTCATATGCTCCCTGCCAATCCAAAGCAAGTAAGCCCCCCCTTTCCCCCCAAACCCTCCACAAACCCCCTAAGACGTCTGTGGCCCTCAACCATAGATCTGCCAGGCAACCCGTAATGCCCTCCCGATACGACACGCCCCACGATGCATTTCAGGTGATTACCCAGTATTTTCGCAAACAATTTATAATCCACACATAGTAAAGAAATCGCCCGATAATCCTTTAGGGTATTCTGAACCTCTCCCTTCGGGGCCAGAACAACTATCGCTGTGGCTTGTAATTCCCCCAACACCCCCTTCTCCTTCATGATATTCATTAACTCCACCAGGAATCCACTCATCAACTTCCAATTCTGCAGGTAAAATTCACAGAGCAATCCATCTATCCCTGGAGCCTTTCCTGTATGCATACTCACCAATGCCCGCCAAACCTTGCCCTCATCTATCTCCCCACCCAGCGCTACTTGATCACTATGCCCCAATGAACATGGCACTAGCTCACAGACACTATGCAAAGCCTCACCTCCCACTCCACTACTCCCCACATACTGCTCATACCATGCATCCGCATAACCACTCATCCCCTCTGTCGTCTGCAACATCTGCCCCTCCCGATAACCCCCCACTTCAGAGTGGACGACTAATCTATCAACCTAAGTGGCTTTCTGACGGTGCTGCTGACCCCGTAAAACACACGCCGATGGTCAATCACCCCACAACACCTCCTCAATCCCCCCTGCACACGCACCGCATTAAACCATTCATTTTGCAGCTCATGAATCCTTCCCTTCAACGTTTCTATCTCCTCCACAGGATATACTCCCCCGTGTCCACCTCTTCCATAGCAATCCCTCAACCTACCCTCTAGGTACTGAAGGAGCCCATACGATTGTTGCATTATGCGTTTCCCTTCCCTCACATAAAACTGACGTATTCGTCCCTTAGCCACCCCATCCCACCACCCCAGCAAATCCTCTACACCTCGCCTTTCCTCACTGAGCTCTGCCCACAATGCCTCGAAGCCTCCCTGCCCCTCCTCATCATCCAAAATCCTCTTATTTAGTTTCCAATAGCTCTTGCACCTCCTGGCAAGCCCATCCCACCCCAGGTCAACCACAACCGCCCTATGATCAGAATATTCCACCTCCACCATCTGCGAGGACTCTACTCTCACCTGCGTTGTGACGTACACCCAATCTAGCCTCGCCGCATATCCATGTCTAACAAAAGTGTGCTCCACCTCCCAAGCCCCACCCCCAAATACGTCACGGAGACACACATCTCTCAGAAGACCACCTAGGATAGTTGAAAAATGCCCCGCCCCATGCGGCTCAATGTCTGCCCTGCGAATAACACAATTCCAATCCCCCCCACGATAGCAACAGCTGGTAAAGAACGGAAATAATAAACGAGCTCATCCCTCACGAAATCTGCTTTCAGACGTGCATCACTCTCTGCGGGTGCATACACACACACAAACGCCACTCGCTCGCCCATCCACCATCCATCCACTCTTTTAATATGCCCCTCACCCCCCTTCACTTCTACTAACCACAAATGGGCTCGCTTCCCAGAGTAGGACTCGCACCCCTCCCTTCAAGCATCTTGTCGGCATTACAAAAGCCCTATATCCATCCACCTCCAATACACTCCCCACCTTGATATTGTGCTCTTGCACAAAAACGACATCCACTCTATACCGGCACAAGAAACTTGCAAACCATGCACGCTTCACATCCTGACACAAACCATTAATGTTAACTGTCATACACCTTTGGCCAGCGGTGATTTCTTCTCCCTGTGCTTTGACACCTTCACAATGCCACCATGCCCTTTCGGACCTCCTTTACGCATGTCTCTACTGGCAGCCCTGACCCCTTCCTGGTCAAGCTCTGGGTCTGAAGTCCCCGAGGGACCACAACCATCTTCTTCTGCCACCACTACCTTGCTGGTCCTCTGTGCCGGAGTCAGGACATCATCCGAATCCAATGTCACAGCCTCACACTTGCGCATGACTCCACCCGCTTCCATCTCCACCTCCTGTGATACCTCACTGTGAACCTCCACATCCACCACATGTCCAGCTTTCCCACCATCTGGGCACATTGCCCCATGAGACACCACCAAGTCAATGGGCTCATTTTGCTGTCCACACAGGTCTGTAGCATTCCTCACACCAGCCCTCGTCGCCGACTCACCCTCCCCATCTGACTGGGGAAACAACGAGGTCAGCACCGTCTCCAAGACCTCATCGATAGTTTCCTCTGCCGAACCATGCCATCCCCCACCATCAGGCAAAATGGGTCCTACAGGGCCCCCAGCCACAGGGGCCATCAGGTCCACACCCGCCACTGCCTCTGCTTGCTTCACCTCCTCACTCAACAGACGACCAGGCCCACGTCCTTCCTGTAGCTCCAGAGCATGTCCAAACTGCCCAGATTCCCCTGCAGCAACACTTTCCAGACCATGAAGTCGAGTCTGTCGTTCACAATACGCAGCAATGTGATCAAAACCACCACAACGCCTGCAGGTCCTACGTTGCCCAGCATAGGACACCATGAGCTGAGTCCTGAAGGTCTCCAACGTAACATATGACGGTATGGGGTGCCATATCGTCATTTTTAGCGAAAACGTGCCCTCTGGGAATCCAACATATGCACCTTCTACCCACTTGCCGGGCTGTGCCAGGCGAACGGTCCCATAGTCCTTGAAAACATTGCGTATGTCCGTTTCATCTGCCTCAAACAGTACATTTCGCACTCTAACCCAAGTACAATGCCTGGAGACGTCATGAAGGCGGACACTCACCATAGAATTGACGTCCATGCGCACATCCTGGTATTGCTCTACCAGCCTCTCATAGATGCCGGTGTTCAACAACTTGACAAACACCCTGTATGCACCATTAAGTGCTACACCATACAATTCTTCATCCTGTATACCATTCGTATCCTGGATGATTAATAGCAACAGCACAGGAGCTGCTTGTGGCGAAATCGCCCCGCGAACCATCTCAATGCCCACAGTATTTACCCTCCTCCTCACACCCTGCACCATATTGGAGAAAACAAGAATTCTTCCAATCACCAAGAGAGGGCAGCAGGCACACGTCTGCTCACAGACGTGCGCCTGCAGACTATTTTGCTGCAATATCTTCCCACCTTCACACCCGTTGGCAACAACGTTGGTCTACTATGCTCGGCAACAAACTTCAATCTATTAAACCGAGTATAGGTTACTGGCCGTCTTCTTATCACCAGTGTCGAGGTTGGGAGACTACTCTCTCTCGTCTTCGCATTGGCCATACTCGTCTTACTCATGGATATCTCATGGAGAGGCGCCCTGCTCCTCTCTGTGAGAATTGCCAAGCTCCATTATCAGTCAGCCACATTCTGTTGGACTGCCCACTTTATCAACGAGCACGCAGAATTTACCTCCGTCGTCGTCTTCGCTCCGCTGCTCTCTCTTTACCTTCCCTTCTCGCTGATGGACCCACCTTTCATCTGGACTCTCTCATTGACTTTTTGACAACAACTGACTTACTTCACAAATTCTGATACCTTCAGTCCTTTCTACTTCAATCTCTTGCTACCCTCTACCCCCGTACTATCCCCTGCCCCGCTGTTTTCTGTAACCTACTGATCATCCCTCCTCCCTTCTGCCATCCAATACCCTCGCTTCCTTCCCTACCCTGCAGCGCTGTATAACCCTTGTGGCTTAGCGCTTCTTTTTGATTATAATAATAATAATTACGTGTTTTCACACCAAATATAATTTCTTCAGAGTCATTAACCACTCCTTACTGTCGCCGTCAAAAACAAAAGATGTGAGACCAACAGTGCCAGGGCAGAATGCATGTGTCCCTACAGTTTTTGACACCTCCCTGATAAGGGAGGCTGATCAAGACCTCTGACCTACATCACAACTTCCTTCCTCACCAATTTAAAATATCTGAAAGCTAGGACAAACTGTCCTAAGTTATTAGACTATTTTAATCATAACCCCTTAATTCTATTACAATACAGAGACTAAATTACACATAAAAACAGATATTACGAAATTATTCAATTGCACATGTTTCCCGCAACCTTCTGAACCACCACAAGGCGTCATAAACAATACATCTCGCAGGTAACCAGCTTACCAGCAGCTCTCTGGTGCAAAACCTCCTTACCCCTCATTTCGCCTTAAAACTAAAATCTCTCGCTCCAGTGCCTTCCCATACTTCTACTAGAAATGCACTAGCCGGTACTAGTCACCCTCGCTCGTTAACCATTACGCCAAACCTCTCTGGGCTTCGTTGGCATGGAAAACAGCTCCTACGGGTAGCATTCTTTCAAGTAACTACAACTGGACCACTTCACGACCACCGAAGTCGCATTTCAACACACTTTCACACACACTTCAACATCTGAAAGTCGAGGTAGGACAGGCATCGCAGCTAAGACCTTCCATTATCCTGTGTCACTGCTAGGATTCACTAGCCTCATAAAACAAGGTGACCATGATCACTAGACCGTTTCCAAGGACATCTTACTCCACACAAGTACCACTAACACTTCTGGAAAGTAGAAGTAGCCTGGGAACATCTCACACTCTGGAAGGACATTCCCCATACCGGTCGTACAGGTTGGCCAGCAAGACACCATACAACTCCATACCACTCTTGATAGCAGATAGCAGGCTGGTCTCCCCAGCTGGAGTCCATCCCTACGGCTGGCGTCCTTCCACGGAGAGCTATGCAGCACAACAGCATGGCCAAGGTGTCACAGCATGGCAGCATCACAGCACTGCTACAGCATCACAGCACCACAACACAACCACAGCATCACAGCACGGCCACAGCATTACAGTAGGCAGCATCCCAGCACAGCCACAGCATCACGGCAGGCAGCATCCCAGCACAGTAACGCAGTATCACAGTAAAGCCACAGAAAGCTACAGTATGGCAGACAGCAGCAAACAACACCACCTCAGTAGACCCAGCATCGCAGTAAGGCCACAGCATGGCAGACAGCAGTAAACAGGCTCACCTCAGTAGACCGCAGTATCACAAGCAGCCGACGGCAGCAACACCTGATTATGGTCAGCGACTGGAAGGTGGCGGAAGGTAGCAACACAATAGATGAGTGACTGGCTCATCAGACAGATAGCAGTCACAGGCAGCTCTTCAATGGGTGACAGTTGTGGGTGATTTTTCCAGATCGGGCTGGGTGACTTCTCTTTCCCTTGTAAATGTTAAATATCTGCCAGTAACTGCGTCCCCCAAAAGCCTCACCCAAACGCTCATATTTCCCCCCACATATCTGAAATAAACATTCCCAACTCCACCAAATGTATCAATGTTACAACCACACAATTACTTAGACTAGCGGTCAAAAAAAGTCACCTATGGTCACTTGGGTCACAATATCACACAGCTGTTTACTTAAAGTTTATACACACAAAAATAGTAGCAAATGGTAGTATAAAACCAGCATGACCGAACACTCAAAATGGTAGCATAACACCAGCATGACCGAACACTCAAAATGGCAGCATAACACCAGCATGACCGAACACTCAAAATGGCAGCATAACACCAGCATGACCGAACACTCAAAACGGTAGCATAACACGAGCATGGCCGAACACTCAAAATGGTAGCATAACAGGAGCATGACCGAACACTTTAAAAAGTAGCATAACACCAGCATGACCAAGCACTCAAAAAGGTAGCATAACACCAGCATGACCAAACACTCTAAAAGGTAGCATAACACTAGCATGACTTGGTTCTTACCAACAAAGATTCACTAATTAATAATCTTGAGGTTAATGATGAGCTTGGGGAAAGTGATCACAAATCACTTAGTTTCAATTCATCATGGAATTACCCAAATAACTGCAATCAAATCTCTGTCCCAGATTTTCGCTTGGCCGACGTCATGGGACTGAAAAAATTACCTGGGTGGGCTAAATTGGGAATAAGAAAAGCAAATAGGGATTATGAGGCTAAGGTCGAAAGGGATTCAAAGACTAACCCAAAAGGGTTCTTTTAGGTATACAGAAGTAAGATTAGGGACAAGATAGGCCCACTTAAGAGTAATTCTGGTCAGATCACTGACAGTGATAATGATATGTGTGAAATTCTCAATACCTACTTCCTCTCCGTTTTCACCCAGGAAAATACTAGCGATATTCCTGAAATAATAGATTATGTAGAACAGGATAATAAACTATGTACGATTGTGGTAACTAGTGACATGGTTCTCAGACAAATAGAGAAACTAAAACCTAACAAATCCCCAGGCCCTGATGAACTGTTTGCAAGGGTGATAAAGGAATGTAAAGAGGAACTTACTATACCTTTGGCTAATCTTTTTAACATATCACCACAAACTGGCATAGTGCCTGATAAGTGGAAAATGGCAAATGTAATACCTATTTACAAGGCAGGTGACAGGTCCTTGGCATCGAACTATTGATCAATAATTGCCGAAGCAATTCGTAGCCATCTTGATAGGTACAGATTGATTAATGAATCTCAACATGGTTTTACAAAAGGGCGTTCCTGTCTTACGAATTTACTAACTTTTTTCACTAAGGTGTTTGAGGAGGTAGATCATGGTAATGAATATGATATTGTGTATATGCACTTCAGTAAGGCTTTTGATAGAGTTCCACATCAGAGACTATTGAGGAAACTTAAGGCACATGGAATAGGAGGGGAAATTTTTCCTGGATAGAGGCATGGCTGACAAACAGGCAGCAGAGAGTTTGCATAAATGGGGAGAAATCAGAAAGGGGGCACGTTACAAGCGGTGTTCCTCAGGGGTCATTGTTGAGCCCATTGTTGTTCAAAATTTACATAAGCGGTATAGATGAGGGAATAAACAGCGACATAGGCAAATTTGCTGATGACACCAAAATAGGCCGTCCAATTCATTCTAATGAAGACACTAGAGCACTCCAGGATGATTTGAATAGACTGCTGCAATGGTCGGAGAAGTGGCAGATGCAGTTTAATATTGACAAATGCAAAGTTCTAAATGTTGGACAGGTAAATAACCATGCCACATATAAACTAAATAATGTAGATCTTAATACTACTGCTTGCGAAAAGGATTTAGGAGTTCTGGTTAACAGTAATCTAAAACCAAGACAACAGTGCATTAGTGTTCGCAATAAAGCTAACAGAATTCTTGGCTTCATATCTAGAAGTATAAATAATAGAAGTCCTCAGGTTGTTCTTCAACTCTATATATCCTTGGTTAGGCCTCATTTAGACTATGCTGCTCAGTTCTGGTCACCGTGTTACAGAATGGATATAAATGCCCTGGAAAACGTACAGAGGAGGATGACCAAGATGATCCCATGTATCAGAAATCTTCCCTATGAGGATAGACTGAGGACCCTGAATCTGCACTCTCTAGAAAGGCGTAGAATTAGGGGAGATATGATCGAGGTGTATAAATGAAAAACAGGAATAAATAAAGAGGATGTAAATAGCGTGCTGAAAATTTCCAGCCAAGACAGGACTCGCAACAATGGTTACAAGTTGGAAAAATTCAGATTCAGGAAGGATATAGGAAAGCACTGGTTTGGTAATAGAGTTGTGGATGAGTGGAATAAACTCCCGAGTACAGTTATTCAGGCTAAAACGTTGTGTAGTTTAAGAAAAAAAGTTAGATAAATACATGAGTGGGTGTGGGTGGGTGTGAGTTGGACCTGACTAGCTAGTGCTGCTGGATCTGGCGCAGTGCTCCTTCCTTGAGTGGAGGTGACCAGACTGGGTAGGTCATTGGGGTAATCCGGGGGGTGGGTCATTGAGTTAATACGGGGGGGACATGAACCTGCTCCGCATGGGTCAGTAGGCCTGTTGCAATGTTCCTTCTTACGTATGTTCTTATGACCGAACACCCTAAAAGGTAGCATAACACCAGCATGACCGAACACTCTAAAAGGTAGCATAACACCAGTATGACCGAACACTCGAAAAGGTAGCATAACACGAGCATGACCGAACACTCTAAAAGGTAGCATAACACCAGCATGACCGAACACTCTAAAAGGTAGCATAACACCAGCATGAACGAACACTTTAAAAGGTAGCATAACACCAGCATGAACGAACACTCTAAAAGGTAGCATAACACCAGCATGAACGAACACTTTAAAAGGTAGCATAACACCAGCATGACCGAACACTCTAAAAGGTAGCATAACACCAGCATGAACGAACACTTTAAAAGGTAGCATAACACCAGCATGAACGAACACTCTAAAAGGTAGCATAACACCAGCATGAACGAACACTTTAAAAGGTAGCATAACACCAGCATGACCGAACACTCTAAAAGGTAGCATAACACCAGCATGACCGAATACTCTGAAAGGTAGCATAACACCAGCATGACCGAACACTCTAAAAGGTAGCATAACACTAGCATGACCGAACACTCTAAAAGGTAGCATAACACCAGCATGACCGAACACTCTAAAATGTAGCATAACACCAGCATGACCGAACACTCTAAAAGATAGCATAACACCAGCATGACCGAACACTCTAAAAGGTAGCATAACACCAGCATGAACGAACACTTTAAAAGGTAGCATAACACCAGCATGAACGAACACTTTAAAAGGTAGCATAACACCAGCATGACCGAACACTCTAAAAGGTAGCATAACACCAGCATGAGCGAACACTCTAAAAGGTAGCATAACACCAGCATGAGCGAACACTCTAAAAGGTAGCATAACACCAGCATGAGCGAACACTCTAAAAGGTAGCATAACACCAGCATGAGCGAACACTCACAAGGCACAAGAGACTGGTTGCTACTTTTAAAATAATAAGAACCACCACCGCTTACACGCTACTGTGTGTGTATACTGCCATTACTACCGCGTGTGTATACTGCCATTACTACCACGTGTGTATACTGCCATTACTACCACGTGTGTATACTGCCATTACTACCACGTGTGTATACTGCCATTACTACCACGTGTGTATACTGCCATTACTACCACGTGTGTATACCGTCATTACTATTACGTGTGTATACTGCCATTACTACCACGTGTGTATACCGTCATTACTATTACGTGTGTATACTGCCATTACTACCCCGTGTGTATACTACCATTACTACCACGTGTGTATACTGCCATTACTACCACGTGTGTATACTGCCATTACTACCACGTGTGTATACTGACATTACTACCACGTGTGTATACCGTCATTACTAATACGTGTGTATACTGCCATTACAACTACGTGTGTATACTGTCATTACTACTACGTGTGTATACCGTCATTACTACTACGTGTGTATACTGTCATTACTACTACGTATGTATACCGTCATTACTACTTCGTGTCTATACCGTCATTACTACTACGTGTGTATACCGTCATTACTACTACGTGTGTATAAAGTCATTACTACTACGTGTGTATACCGTCATTACTACTACGTCTGTATACAGTCATTACTACTACGTGTGTATACGGTCATTACTACCACGTGTGTATACCGTCATTACTACTACGTGTGTATACCGTCATTACTACCACGTGTGTATACCGTCATTACTACTACGTGTGTATAAAGTCATTACTACTACGTGTGTATACGGTCATTACTACCACGTGTGTATATCGTCATTACTACTACGTGTGTATAAAGTCATTACTACTACGTGTGTATACGGTCATTACTACCACGTGTGTATACCGTCATTACTACTACGTGTGTATACTGTCATTACTACTACGTATGTATACCGTCATTACTACTTCGTGTCTATACCGTCATTACTACTACGTGTGTATACCGTCATTAATACGACGTGTGTATACTGTCATTACTATTACGTGTTTACCTGGAGTTTACCTGGAGAGAGTTCCTGGGGTCAACGCCCCCGCGGCCCGGTCTGTGACCAGACCTCCTGGTGGATCAGAGCCTGATCAACCAGGCTGTTACTGTTGGCTACACGCAAACCAACGTACGAGCCACAGCCCGGCTGGTCAGGAACCGACTTTAGGTGCTTGTCCAGTGCCAGCTTGAAGACTGCCAGGGGTCTGTTGGTAATCCCCCTTATGTATGCTGGGAGGCAGTTGAACAGTCTCGGGCCCCTGACACTTATTGTATCGTCTGTTAACGTGCTAGTGACACCCCTGCTTTTCATTGGGGGGATGTTGCATCGTCTGCCAAGTCTTTTGCTTTCGTAGTGAGTGATTTTCGTGTGCAAGTTCGGTACTAGTACCTCTAGGATTTTCCAGGTGTATATAATCATATATCTCTCCCGCCTGCATTCCAGGGAACACAGGTTTAGGAACCTCAAGCGCTCCCAATAATTGAGGTGTTTTATCTCCGTTATGCGCGCCGTGAAAGTTCTCTGTACATTTTTTAGGTCAGCAATTTCACCTGCCTTGAAAGGTGCTGTTAGTGTGCAGCAATATTCCAGCCTAGATAGAACAAGTGACCTGAAGAGTGTCATCATGGGCTTGGCATCCCTAGTTTTGAAGGTTCTCATTATCCATCCTGTCATTTTTCTAGCAGATGCGATTGATACAATGTTATGGTCCTTGAAGGTGAGATCCTCCGACATGACCACTCCCAGGTCTTTGACGTTGGTGTTTCGCTCTATTTTGTGGCCAGAATTTGTTTTGTACTATGATGAAGATTTAATTTCCTCGTGTTTAACATATCTGAGTAATTGAAATTTCTCATCGTTAAAGTTCATATTGTTTTCTGCTGCCCACTGAAAGATTTGGTTGATGTCTGCCTGGAGCCTTGCAGTGTCTGCAATGGAAGACACTGTCATGCAGATTCGGGTGTCATCTGCAAAGGAAGACACGGTGCTGTGGCTGACATCCTTGTCTATGTCAGATATGGGGATGAGGAACAAGATGGGAGCAAGTACAGTGCCTTGTGGAACAGAGCTTTTCACCGTAGCTGCCTCGGACTTTACTCTGTTGACTACTACTCTCTGTGTTCTGTTTGTGAGGAAATTATAGATCCATCGACCGACTTTTCCCGTTATTCCTTTAGCACGCATTTTGTGCGCTATTACGCCATGGTCACACTTGTCGAAGGCTTTTGCAAAGTCTGTATATATTACATCTGCATTCTTTTTGTCTTCTAGTGCATCTAGGACCTTGTCGTAGTGATCCAATAGTTGAGACAGACAGGAGCGACCTGTTCTAAACCCATGTTGCCCTGGGTTGTGTAGTTGATGGGTTTCCAGATGGGTGGTGATCTTGCTTCTTAGGACCCTTTCAAAGATTTTTATATGGGATGTTAGTGCTATCGGTCTGTAGTTCTTTGCTGTTGCTTTACTGCCCCCTTTGTGAAGTGGGGCTATGTCTGTTGTTTTTAGTAACTGTGGGACGACCCCCGTGTCCATGCTCCCTCTCCATAGGATGGAAAAGGCTCGTGATAGGGGCTTCTTGCAGTTCTTGATGAACACAGAATTCCATGAGTCTGGCACTGGGGCAGAGTGCATGGGCATGTCATTTATCGCCTGTTCATAAGAACATAAGAACATAAGAAAGGAGGAACACTGTAGCAGTCCTGTTGGCCCATACTAGGCAGGTCCTTTACAATTCATCCCACTAACAAACATTTGACCAACCCAATTTTCAATGCTACCCAAGAAATAAGCTCTGATGTGCAAGTCCGACTCAAATCCAACCCATCCCACTCATGTATTTATCCAACCTAAATTTGAAACTACCCAAAGTCCTAGCCTCAATAACCCAACTAGGTAGACTGTTCCACTCATCTACTACCCTATTTCCAAACCAATATTTTCCTATTTCATTTTCATTTGGCGTCAGGATAACATCAGATAGGCTTGTGTTTGCCAATTTCTGTGGCTCTCTCGTAAAAAATTCATTTAGATCTTCGACTCTCAGTCTGGTTAGCGGCTTGCTAAAAACTGAGTCATACTGGGACTTGAGTAGCTCACTCATTTCCTTGCTGTCATCTGTGTAGGACCCAACTCGTTTAAGTAGGGGCCCAATACTGGATGTTGCTCTCGACTTTGATTTGACATATGAAAAGAAATACTTTGGGTTTCTTTCGATTTCATTTATGGCTTTTAGTTCTTCCCGCAATTCCAGACTCCTATAAGATTCCTTTAGCTTTGGTTCGATATTTGCTATTTCTCTGACCAGTGACTCCCTACGCATTTCAGATATATTGGCCTCTTTTAGCCGCTGTTATTCTTTTCCGTCGCCTGTAAAGGGAGCGGCTGTCTCTTTCTATTTTACATCTACTCCTCCTTTTTCTTAAAGGAATAAGCCTTGAGCATACATCGAGTGCCACCGAGTTAATCTGTTCTAGGCATAAGTTGGGGTCTGTGTTGCTTAGTCTGTCTTCCCAGCTTATATCATTTAGGATTTGGTTTACTTGGTCCCACTTATGTTCTTGTTATTGAAGTTGAATTTGGTGAAGGCTCCCTTGTGACTGATCACATTTTGTCGGTCTGGGGCTCCGTGCATACATATCTGAACCTCGATTATGTTGTGATCCGAGTATATTGTTTTTGTTATGGTGACATTTCGTATTAGATCATCATTGTTAGTGAAGATGAGGTCTAGTGTATTCTCCAGTCTAGTAGGCTCTATTATTTGCTGGTTTAAGGTGAATTTTGTTCAGAGATTTAAAAGCTCGTGTGTGTGTGAGTTCTCGTCTGAGCTGCCTCCTGGTGTTATTACTGCAACAACATTATTTGCTATACTCCTCCATTTTAGGTGCCTTAAGTTGAAATCCCCCAGGAGCAAGATGTTGGGGCAGGAGCTGGAAGATTTTCCAGACAGTGGTCAGTTTTCAGCAGTTGTTCCTGGAATTGTTGGGGCGTTGTATCCGGAGGCTTGTAGACTACCACAATGACTAGATTTTGGTTCTCGATCTTTACTACTAAAACTTCAACTACAGCATTTGAGGCATTTAGCAGTTCTGTGCAAATAAGTGACTCTGCGATATGAAGGTCTCCCCCCCCCCCCCAATCTTTTGCCTGTTCACTCTGTCGCATCTGTATAGGTTGTATCCTGGGATCCATATTTCGTTGTCCAAGTGATCCTTTATGTGGGTCTCTTGTGAAAGCCACGAACATTGCATTTGCCTCTGCAAGCAGTCCACGGATGAAAGGTATTTTGTTGTTCGTTGCTGGCTTTAGACCCTGTAGAGAAATACGCATCCAGTATTAGTAATACAAGCACTGTATGACCAGAGGTCTTACAGTGCTTGTAACAGCACGCATACAGTGCCTGTATACCATGCATACAGTGCCTGTATACCACAAGTGGTCATACAGTGCCTGTATACCACTAGGCAAATGAAAGGACAGTTGCAATTCCTTGGATCAAGAGGTATAAGGGAAGAGAGGATGAGGGAGGGACAGAGAGAAGGACGATCAAGGAGGAGGAAGAAGAGGAACGGAGAGAAGTGATTGGTGGGAGGGAATGTAAGCGGAAGGGAGGGTTGGAGGATGGAGGTAGAGGGGGGAGGGAATGTTGGAGGAACTAGTGGGGGTTGATTAGGTTGACACTGCCTCTAAACAAGTGCTCTCCATTCTGTTAACGATACATACACCTCGAGGTGTATTTCTATCAAGGTATTTAATTTTCATTTTTGGTTTAAAGGCATATTTGAGTAATGATGAACAGGTTTCATGCAGCCTTAATGACCCTTAATTATTCGGGGTTCTTAAGAACCAGTAAACCACGGCAACAACCAGTGTGTGAGTAGCTGTTTTAACTCTCAGTGTTCTCGCAGCTAGCCTGGAGGTAAGTTGTATGTCTTGTGGTGCCTTTATCTGTGTTAACTCTGTGTTCTCGCAGCTAGTCTGGAGGTAAGTTGTGTGTCTTGTGGTGCCTTCATCTGTGTTAACTCTGTGTTTTCCCAGCTAACCTGAAGGTAAGTTATGTGCCTTGTGGTGCCTTCATCTGTGTTAACTCTCAGTGTTCTCCCAGCTAGCCTGGAGGTAAGTTGTGTGTTTAGTGGTGCCTTAATCTCTGTTAACTCTCAGTGTTCTCCCAGCTAGCCTGGAGGTAAGGTGTGAGTCGTATGTCTCTTGTGGTGCCTTCATCGTTGTCCGCTTCACCATGAAATTTTCTAATTCTTGACTGTTTAATTTCATGACTTATCGTCTAAGGCATATTTGAACATTTTAGGATATTCATTGCATGTGGTACCTTCATCTGTGTTAACTCTCAGTGTTCTCCCAGCTAGCCTGGAGGTAAATTGTGTGTTTTATGGTGCCTTAATCTGTGTTAACTCTAAGTGTTCTTTCAGCTAGCCTGGAGGTAAGTTGTGTGTCTTGTGGTGCCTTCATATGTGTTAACTCTCAGTGTTCTCCCAGCTAGCCTGGAGGTAAGTTGTGTGTCTTGTGGTGCCTTCATCTGTGTTAACACTCAGTGTTCTCCCAGCTTGCCTGGAGGTAAGTTGTGTCTTGTGGTGCCTTCATCTGTGTTAACACTCAGTGTTCTCCCAGCTAGCCTGAAGGTAAGTTGTGTGTCTTGTGGTGCCTTCATCTGTGTTAACACTCAGTGTTCTCCCAGCTTGCCTGGAGGTAAGTTGTGTCTTGTGGTGCCTTCATCTGTGTTAACACTCAGTGTTCTCCCAGCTTGCCTGGAGGTAAGTTGTGTCTTGTGGTGCCTTCATCTGTGTTAACACTCAGTGTTCTCCCAGCTTGCCTGGAGGTAAGTTGTGTCTTGTGGTGCCTTCATCGTTGTCCGCTTCACCATGAAATCTTCTAATTCTTGACTGTTTAATTTTCATGACTTATCGTCTAAGGCATGTTTGAACATTTTAGGACATTCATTGTATGAGACATTTATGAACATATTATTTATCATAGCGGATGTGATGCACATTGTAAATTAGGTATATTGTTAATTATTTATAATGACCGACATAAAGGAATAATGTATTATTCGTCGTAGCGACAAGACAAAAAATGTTTCCTTAATTATCATTGTGATAATGTATTAATATTTTTCATTATTTTCAAGACTGATATGAACGATATTTTTTATTTATTCGTCGTAATGAAAATGCATAAGTAGGATTCGCAACTGTTGAAAATTTGAAGCCCGTCATAGAAACCTGACATAACCTGTCACGCGGAAATAAAATATGGGAATGGCCCACGTAATATAGTCTGTTGATTCCTTACCATGAAAATTTGATGCCGGTCAAATAAGGCGTTCTCGAATAATAAGAACATAAGAAAGGTGGAACACTGCAGTAGGGCTGTTGGCTCATACTAAGCAGGTCCTTCACAAATCCATCCCACTAACAGAACATTTGCCCAATGCATTTTCAACGCTACCGATGCAATAAGCTTTGATAAATCTATTTACTCATGTGCAAGTCCCACTCAAATCCAACCCCTCTCGCTCATGTATTTATTTAACCTAAATTTAAAACTACCCGGTTTTAGCTTCGATAATCCTACTACACAGACTGCTCCACTCATCAACTACCCAATTTCCAAACCGGTGGCCTGGTGGCTAAAGCTCCCGCTTCACACACGGAGGGCCCGGGTTCGATTCCCGGCGGGTGGAAACATTTCGACACGTTTCCTTACGCCTGTTGTCCTGTTCACCTAGCAGCAAATAGGTACCTGGGTGTTAGTCGACTGGTGTGGGTCGCATCCTGGGGGACAAGATTAAGGACCCCAATGGAAATAAGTTAGATAGTCCTCGATGACGCACTGACTTTCTTGGGTGGCTAACCCTCCGGGGATTAAAAATCCGAACGAAATCTTATCTTATCTTACCAATACTTTCCTATATCCTTTCTAAATCTAAACTTATCTAATCTGAATCCATTGTTGTGGGTTCTTTCTTGGAGGGTGTTACAAATGCCTGTGAGACCCGGTCATAATGAGAATTGGAGAAAAACTCAGCAGTAGACTATTCAATATATTTGCCTTCTCCAGATGATATATACAAGGATGTACACTATGTACAATATGTACAGATAGAACAATAAGTATACTCCACAGTGACAGATGGCAAAGCAGAAGCCAGAGTGCACCGTACTCAACCAGCAGCTAGGTAAGTCTGCCAATGCTTACCACAAATGAACCACATTGCTTCAGCTTTGGTGGGCTTCCCTGTGATTGGTCAATGAACCAAGGTACTGATTTAATGACAGGTACTCTAGTGATCTTTAAATCCTTAGCACCGGTTTGCTGGTTGGGAGGCAACCTATATGGGAGTGTGACATATACTGAATAAATTGTAACATATTCTTGTTTAGGGCTCTAATAGCCAGGACTAGGCCTCCACCTTCATGAGTAGCATGCCACTATGGGACTGAACAATAAAGGAACTGCCTTTCCTGTCAACCATCCAACTCATTAGATAGGGCTCAACTTTTCTCGAGACTCAAAGTCAAACTCTATCCTTGAGCGAACAGCAAACACTAGGGATAGCGTTGGTTCAAGACACCTGCAGATAACAGCGAATGTCCCCTCACTAATAAACCCAGCCAACCTTATTAAAAACATATTTATAAAGGGGGGGAAACAAAGAGCTAAGCTACCCATATGGTCCCTAACACATCCTAACCTTAATTAAAGATGGAAAAGTGAATCAGCCAGCCCATCATTGCAGCCCAAGACTCCATCTCATCAGACGTGTATTGTGTGGTTTTTCATGGTGTCGAGGTAGACAAGTGGGTTGTGATCACTGTAGACTGTGACCACTTGGGACGACTGCCCCACATAGACCTCGAAATGTTCCAGCACAAGTACTAGAGCTAGTGCTTCTTTCACTGTGGTGGCATAAGCCCTTTGGTGAGGTTGATACTTGGCAAGGAAGTAAGTGACAGACTGCAACCACTCTTCCCCAGATTTTTGTAGTACTGCCCCTACCCCTGACATGCATGCATCAACCTGTAATATAAAAGATTTTAAAAAATTGGAAGACAGGAGAATGGGTGCAGTACAAAGTAGCTGTTTGACTTTGTTAAATGATTCTTGACACTCTGAGGTCCATTGAAATTTTTGTTTCTGACTATTAAGTGAGGTTAAGGGACTACAACATCTGCAGAGTTCTTACAGAAGCATTTGTAGAAACCTACTTTCCCTAAGAAATGCTGAATGGATTTACCATGAGGTACTGGGTAATTCTTAATGGCAAGAATTTTATCAAACTTAGGGGCTACTTTACCATTGCCTACTTCATGGCCCAAAAAAGTGATAGTAGACTGGCGAAAGGAAACTCTTAAACTTCTCAAAGAGAGGTTTAAGTCGGGATACATATTGGTCTCACGTATCGGACACTACTACTATATCATCCAGATAAGCTGCCTTGCCTTAAAGTCCTTTAATAGCCTGATGGATCAGCCTGTGTAATGTTGCTGGTGAGTTCTGCATCCCAAATGAGGTCACTATATTGATAGTGACCTGGAATTGTGAAGGCAGAGATTTTTTCCACCTTATCTGCCAAAGGTACCTGATAGTAACCTTTAACCCTTAAACTGTCCAAACATAGATCTACATTCACTCACCCAGCGCTCAGATTATTTTGAAAAATAAAAAAATCTTTTTTTTTTTTTTTTAAATGAAGAGCACATTTTTAGAAATGTTATCGGACAAAAAAAAAATTATGGCCAGTACTTACCGAGATATAAGCCTGTAAAGTTCTTGATGGGCAGTTAAGAAATCAATATATTCAATTAAAGAGAGAAATAAAGAAAGGAATAAGAAAAGCAAAAAGGAATTATGAGGCTAAGGTAGCAAGGGATTCAAAGACTAACCCAAAAGGGTTCTTTCAGGTATACAGAAGTAAGATTAGGGACAAGATTGGCCCACTTAAGAGTAACTCTGGTCAGATCACTGACAGTGATAATGATATGTGTGAAATTATCAATACCTACTTCCTCTCAGTTTTCACCCAGGAAAATACTAGCGATATTCCTGAAATAATAGATTATGTAGAACAGGATAATAAACTATGTACGATTGCGGTAACTAGTGACATGGTTCTCAGACAAATAGAGAAACTAAAACCTAACAAATCCCCAGGCCCTGATGAGCTGTTTGCAAGGGTGTTAAAGGAATGTAAAGAGGAACTTAGCATACCTTTGGCTAATCTTTTTAACATATCACTACAAACTGGCATAGTGCCTGATAAGTGGAAAATGGCAGGTGACAGGTCCTTGGCTTCGAACTATAGACCAATAAGCCTTACTTCCATAGTGGGAAAATTTATGGAATCAATAATTGCCGAAGCAATTCGTAGCCATCTTGAAAGGCACAGATTGATTAATGAATCTCAACACTGTTTTACAAAGGGGCGTTCCTGTCTTACGAATTTACTAACTTTTTTCACTAAGGTGTTTGAGGAGGCAAATCATGGTGATGAATATGATATTGTGTATATGAACTTCAGTAAGGCTTTCGATAGAGTTCCACACCAGAGGCTATTGAGGAAACTTAAGGCACATGGAATAGGAGGAGAAATTTTTTCCTGGGTAGAGGCATGGTTGACAAATAGGCAGCAGAGAGTTTGCATAAATGGAGAGAAATCAGAATTGGGGCACGTCACAAGTGGTGTTCCTCAGGGGTCAGTGTTGGGCCCATTGTTGTTCACAATTTACATAAACGACATATATGAGGGAATAAATGGCGACATAAGCAAATTTGCTGATGACACCAAAATAGGCCGTCCAATTCATTCTAACGAGGACACTAAATGTTCTTATATCACTTTCACTATTGTCATCACCAGATTTTAGATTAGATTTTGCCACCGAAGTGGCTAGTTTATTGTGCACCCCATATCTATCCTGTGGACGGTAGCGCAAGAGCATATGGATACACAAAAGGCTTAGGAGCTAGGCCCCAAAGGGTTAACAGGAATACATATGGATTTATATCTACATATCTATAGTTCACTTATCTGTTACAAGCAAATTTAGGAAATTTACTTAGCATATCTGGTATCTTATTTTCATTAATAAGATATCTTGACATGTCACATAGGTTATTATACTGTCTGTCTCTGTATTCCTCAATAAGTGGACAATTAAGCACATAGTGTTCAAGAGAGTGACCATATGCCTGATCACATAATTTACATTTAGTTTGATCATCATTTGTGTGTCTCCCAAACTGCCAGAAGTACTTGTAACCAAGCCTAAGCCTGGCCACTACAACATCAGTCAGTCTGTTCACATTGCACGTTGCTCCATAAACATACTTATCTACGTTCATGTTATCATAGTGGGTTATAGATCTACTCAGGCTTCTAACTGCATTCCTATAACAATCATTTTCATTATTTACTTCTCTCCTAATATTATTCCTAATGCTAGACACAGTTATACCAAAGTTATATTCTACATTCTCCTTCTGGGTACTCTTCTTGGCTAAAATATCAACTTTATCATGAAGGAGTAATCCAATGTGTGATGGGATCCATAGCAATTATACATTAATTCCTTTGTCCCTAATTTTTGAGTATCTACACCTGGCTTCTCCAATGAGCATGTTGTTGGAGTCATTGTATGAGTCAAGAGCCTTCACCATAACGCAAGGAAAATGATAATTTCCTCTTGTGGAGTTGCCTTTGGGTAGTAACACTAGCAACCCCAGAGGTACTTGGCTGAGGGTCTGGTATGGCCACACTGTCCACACTGGCCACCCCAGAGATGATGGGCTGAGGGTCATATGGATTATCAACAGTTTCACTAATTCCTTGAACTTTAGTGGCTATATCGGTGTCAAATTCACTAACCTCACATTCTGTTACATTTTCCGAGAATAGCAGAGAGTTAATACGCCGAGGCGTGAGTAAATCACGGGGGTTTGCCATGATGTTAAGCCAAGATGGAGCTGAAGCTAACTGTTGTTACCATGCGGTACCCCAGCGTCAGCGAATTTTTTCACCCTGCGCACACTTAGGGCACAGACCCATTCTCTCGTGTCTAGGAGACTCAGGCCTATCGTGCCAAATATGAAGGAATGAAAAATAAAACATTGATCTACGTTCGGAGTGTTAAGGAGGTCTAGTTTGGAAACAAAAGTAGCGTTACCCACGAAGTCCACTACGTCATCCAAACGTGGTAGAAGGTAAACATCTGGAACAGTGACCTCATTCACCTTACAGTAATCTGAACACATTTGAAAACCTCCATCAGACTTCTTAACAAGGATGCATGGTGAAGCCCACGGACTAGATGACTCCTCCACTAATACATGTTCTAACAGAAATGCTACCTCCTTTTGAAGTAGCCTCTGTTTTTCAGGATTAGCTTTGTAGGATTAGCTCTGTTTCCACTGTCTACATCATGATATCCCAGGGTACATTTTTTTTCGGGACACCCAAAAATTTATCAGGGTAAGTTTGTAAGAGGGCAGTTAGACTTACTATTTGATCTTTAGACAGACCCAACATTAATTAAGGGGCTAGGGTCCTTGAGGAGGACAGAATTAGGAAGTTTAACTTGAATTTCTATAATGGTGTGCAAGGAATCAGGGTCGTCTACAGAGGCAGAGGACAGACTCAATAATGGGACTTTATGTAGGCTATTAAATATTTAAATCTGATTTATGTGGTAAATTTTACTTTTCGTGGGTTTATCAAGGGTAGCTACCACATAATTTACATCAGAGATTTTACTTATGATCTGCAGTGGTCCCATGAATCTAGCTCTTTCTGTTATACCTCTGTTTCATAGTATTTAAGCAGATTTTAAATTAGCCTTAGCCAACTGACGGGCCACCTGCAGCCTTGAACAAGGGTTGTAGAGTGCTATTTTGGGTTATTCTAGGTACTTTACACATATGCTGCTATGTACGATAATCTGTGTAACTGTATTTGTGTATACCTGAATAAACTTACTTATCTAGTCTTCTCCCATCCATCATTCTTTGAGCACTAGCAGAGGACCTCATACATTGTGCCCGAAGATAAGCTCAGATGGACTCTATCCTGTTGATTCCTGCACAGTTTCTCTCTTTGCGAACAGCAACAGAGGAAGTGATTCATCCCAGTCTGTAGAAAAATTGCATGCAAAAGGCTCTCATCATGATTTTCAACGTCTAATGAAATCTTTCCATAGCGCCTTGGGACTGAGGATTATAGGCAGTGGATAATTTATGAATTATACCTAGCCTAGTTAAAGCTTCTCTATAAGCTTCGGCTGTAAAGTTAGTACCCTTGTCACTCTGGATCGACCTAGGAATGCCAAAGTAAGATATGAATTTAGTTATGGCTTTAAGAATGGCTTTAGTGTTTATACTGGGCATTGGGACTACTTCTGGACACCTAGCAGCTTTATCCATGATAGTAAATAAGTACTGGTTACCTGACTTGGATGTTGATAATGTGTGTGTGTGCTGTGTATACTCACCTATTTGTGTTGAGTACACACAGGGGTCGATTCATAGCTCCTGGTGCTGACTCTTCACTGATCATTACTAGGTCCTCTCTCTCCCTGCTCTACGAGCTTTATCATACCTCGTCTTAAAGCTATGTATGGTTCCTGCCTCCACTACATCACTTGCTAGACTATTCCACTTCCTGACTACTCTATAACTGAAGAAATACTTCCTAACATCTCTTGACTCATCTGAGTCTTCAACTTCCAATTCTGGCTCCTTGTTTCTGTGTCCCATCACTGGAATATCCTGTCTCTGTCCACCTTGTCAATTCATCACAGTATTTTGTATGGTGTTATCATGTCTCCTCTAACCCTCCTGTCCTCCAGTGTCGTCAGGCCAATTTCCCTAAACCTTTCTTCTTAGGACATTCCCCAGTTGTACTTTCTCTAATTTCTTGATGTGCTTAACCAGGTGAGGATTCCAAACTGGTGCTGCATACTCCAATATGGGCCTGACGTACACTGTGTACAGAGTCTTGAACAATTCCTTGCTGAGGTATCGGAATGCTAATCTTAGGTTTGCTTGGCGCCCGTATGCTGCAACAGTTATTTGGTTGATGTGCACCTCAGGAGATGTGCCCAGTATTATACTCACCCCAAGATCCTTTTCCTCGAGTGAGGTTTGTAATCTCTGGCCCCCTAGACTGTACTTCATCTGCGGTCTTCTTTGCCCTTCTCCAATCTTCATGACTTTGCATTTGGTGGGGTTGAAATCCAGCATCTAGTTTTTGGACAAGGCTTTCAGCCTGTCCAGATCTCTTTGTACTTCTATCTGGTCCTCGTCCAAATGAATTCTCACCAACTTCACATCATCTGCAAACAGGAACACTTCTGAGTCTAGTCCTTCCATCATGTCATTCACATATACCAGAAACAGCACCAGTCTTAGGACTGACTGACCCCTTGTGGAACCCTGCTCGTCACAGGTGCCCACTCTGACACCTCGCCACATACCATGACTCGCTGTTGTCTTCCCGACAGGTATTCCCTGATCCATTTCAGTGCCTTCTCTGTTATACCTGCCTGGTCCTCTAGCTTTTTCACTAATCTCTTGCGTGGAACTGTGTCTAAAGCCTTCATACAGTCCAAGAAAACGCAGTCTACCCACCCCACTCTCTCTTTCTCTTGTCTTACTGCTGTTACCTTGTCATAGAACTCCAGTAGGTTTGTGACAAAGGAGTTTCTGTCCCTGAAACCATGATAGTTATCTCTGATTAGCTCATTCTTCTGATAATCTTCTCCATGACTTTGCATACTATACATGTCAGTGACACTGGTCTGTAGTTTAATGCTTTGTGTCTGTCTCCTTTTTTTAAAAACTTAAACTACATTTGCTGTCTTCCATACCTCAGGTAGTCTCCCTGTTTCGATACATGTGTTGAAGATTGCTGTTAGTGGTAAACTTAGCAACTCTGCTTCCTCTCTCAGCACCCATGGAGAGATGTTATCCAGCCTCATTGCCTTTGATGTATTTAGCTCACATAGCAGCCTCTTCACTTCTTCTTGTATGTATTGTGTCCAACACTTGAAGGTGTACCCACACTTCACTGTCTTTCTGGAGTCCCTTCTGTCTCCTCTGTGAACACTTCGTTGAATCTCATATTGAGCTCCTCACATACTTCTCGGTCGTTTCTCGTGATGTCCTCAATGTCTGCACTACTCAAAGTGAATACTAGGTCCAGTCTTGCTGGTTCATCCCCTCCTCTCTCTCTTGTAGTGTCCCTTACATGTTGGTTCATGAGGTTTTCCAGTACCACTTCCACCATCTTAGCCCTCCACTTGTCTTGGCCCCCATGTGGCTCCAAGTTCTGCCAATCGATTTCGTTGTGGTTGAAGTCACCCATGATCAGTAGCTTTGCTCTGCTCACATGAGCCCTTCTGGCCGCTTCAGACAGTGTGTCAACCATTTTTCTATTACTCTCATCATACTCTTGCCTTGGCCTCCTGTTATTCTGTGGTGGGTTATACATCACTGCAATTACCACCTTGGTACCTCCAGACTGAATCGTTCCTATTATGTAATCTCTCACTTCTCCTCTGTCTCCTCTCTCCAGCTCATCAAAATCCCATCAGTTTTTGATGAGCAGTGCCACTACTCCACCCCCTCTGTTCCCTCTGTCCTTCCTCAGGATCTGATAACCCATTGGAAAGATGGCATCTGTTATCATCCCTGTGAGCTTGGTTTCTGTGATGGCTATGATGTCCGGTGATGCCTCTGTGACTCGTGCTACTCCTCCCACTTATTCGTTATTCCATCAGCATTGTTGTACCATACCCTCAGTATTGCCTCAAACACTGTGTTTTGGGGGGTTCTGTGAAGGTGGGGGACCTGGCAGTATGCTACGGGATTCTACAGTGTATTCTGGGGTGGAGGCTGAGAGCGTGGATTTTGGTCTGCTTTGGGATAAGGTGTATGATTGTGGGACTCTGGGGACAGTCTTTGTGTGCTTGCTCTTGTTGCTCTGCCCAGCTCTGGATGTCCTCTGCTGATTCTGTCCTTGTCTCTCTTCCTATCATCTTTCGTTTTAGTGTCCTCTCCCTCAGCTGCTGTCATTCTATTTTTGTTTTGTCTCGGTCTAGGAACACCCTTATGTATGCTGATGATTCCTCTAACCATGGTTTCTCTTGCAGTATCCTGTTTTGCACCGTTTCTGTTCTGAAAATCGGCTTGATTAGCCGTTTTCTCCCCTTCAAGTACCCCACTATTCTCTGAAAATTTAAAATCTCAGATATGTCCTCTTCACCTATTTCAATTTCCTGTCTTTCTGCATGCCCTCTTTCATTGTGTGTCCTTCCCTTGCTCTTCTGAAGCTCATGAATAAACACTGACTTTGCACTTTTCTCCTCCCATTGCCTTTCTCTCTATGTCTCTGGTTCCTGTTTGTACATAGCCATTTTCTCCCTTATTTCTTCCTGTAGCTCTTGTTGGCATGGTCGTGCCTCTGCATATGACCTATCCCCCTCTCCCCCTTCACTCCTCGTCCCTGCTTGGTGGGCAGATAGGGCCTTCGTGTGAGTTCTGTCTCCTTCCTTCCCGTTGGGCCCCTCGTTCATTAGGGGTGTACCAGCTTCAGTTGCTGTGTTTCCTCTGGTCAATACCCTTGTAGCTCGCTTCAGCCTATTTACCTCATATTCTAGAACCTTATCCTGGCTACTGCAGCTTCGACTTGTGACTCTCAATTCATCTTTTTCTCCAACCTCTTTTCCAATTTCACAGAAAGCTCTGCCTCCATCCTTTTCTCCATTTTTGCAGAAAGCTCTTCTAGTTTTCACTCCCACTCTTGTTTCAATCTTTTGCATTGCTCTTCCATCCATTCTTCCTTACCAAAACCTTTCTCCTCTGATCCCTTGGCCTTCAAGTTCCCCTCTGAGCCACCATTTTTTTAAAGGGTTATGTGCTGTAGTTGTGTGTTTGTGAAGGGGGGGAAGAGAGGAGGGGAGAGGGATGGGAGAGTGATGGAGGGGTGGAGAAAGAGTGGGAAGGGGACTAGAGGGAAAAGGGGTGGAAAAGAGAGGGGAATGGGGGGAAGGGAGGGAGAGGGAGAGAAAAGGGAGATTGGAAAGAGTGAGATAGAGAAGGGAGAGGCAGAGGGGAAAGAGAGAGAGAGAGAAGAGAGAGGCAGAGGGGAAAGAGAGAGATGGAAAGAGAGAGAGAGAGAGAGATGGAAAGAGAGAGAGAGAGAGAGAGAGAGAGAGAGAGAGAGAGAGAGAGAGAGAGAGAGAGAGAGAGAGAGAGAGAGAGAGAGAGAGAGAGAGAGAGAGAGTGAACTTCAAACCTACAAGCCTCCTCTGGGATGACTTCACACCGCAAAATAGCAAGAATATCTACGCTATCTGGCTATTGTCCCAGTAGTTACTGCTGTGTTTGTGGGTATACCACAAGGGACAAAATTCTTCTTAGATGTAAGGAGCCTACTTGTTCCAACTACTGCCACACAGATTGCATTCCAGAAGAAGAATTTTGTTGCAGCCAGGTTGAAAATTTCAGAAAATTTAAGGATATCCATAATCCTGTGGTATATGTGGATACAAGCCTGGAGCTACAGGAGGAAGGTTCAGAAGTCCTACCTCAGGGACTCCTGTCCAAGGATCAAGACTGCCCTCTTGGGCTGTGTTGTAAAGTTGCAGCTAAGATAATCCATCACAGGGAAGCACTTCATGAGCTCCTCAAATCATTAGATAACCTACAAGCTATTGTAGAAGGCCAGTGCAAGCCTGCATCAAGTGACGTAAGCTGCTCAGCTGATGGTGACACTATTGACAAAGACTGGAAGTCCCACACTGAGCTTAACTCAGGGGTAAACAACTGGTGGAATTCTGTCATCGCTAAGGTCCCACAGACTGACAGAGTTCAAAACACTACCTTTGGGAATTCTAACACAATTCCTCTGACCACCACAGAGGGAACAAATCCTCTTCCCAGCAACGAGGGAAGCCTTGGATCTGTTAATTCTCCTACACCTGACATCTCTGCTTCAGCCACTGCCAGTCTACTTGACAGTGCACATACCATCTCTGATCCTACACCTGTCAGCACACCTGCCGACACTATTCTAGAATCTGGTAGCAGTGCTTCGTCAGCAAGTTCTGAGCCAGGAGTTTCTCCACCAGAGAACGGTGCAGTTAATGATCAGGGAACTATCACTGCACCTGATCACCTACTGCGCCGAAGTACGAACAGCAGGGACACATCTGTCAGAACTGGTAGAGGAAGGGGCAGAGGACGTGGAGGAGGACGTGGAGGAGGAAGACATCTACAGCCGTCTCACCCTCCACTAACACAGTTCCAGCGGCAGAATCTGAGGACAAATCTGCAAAACACAGGAGGTGCAACAAATCCTAGTCCACCCTCCCAGGCACCTAGGCTGTGCTCTCGCTGTCACCGGAAGGGGCACACTGCCAACAACTGCCTGTGAGATACCAGGTGTAATTACTGCTACAAGAAAGGACATAAGGAGGACCAGTGTCGGAAGAAAAAGGAACTTGACAGACAGAGCCACCTGTTTAGAGACCTGTTCTCAGAATAAACCAGCAGGATCTCTGAATTGGTGAACACTCTCACACGTCACCCACTTAGCTACTCCTATCCCAGCCCAGCAGGTGGGATTGTGCCTTATACAAGACCACAGACCTACATCCCTGCAGCTGCCTCAGTACCCTACCTCTCTCAAGGGCATTCCCTACACACCCACCACCTCAAGCTGACCACTTCATCATGAGGAGCCAGTCTATCAGCATCCTGTCGGCCAACATTAGAGGTTTCATTACTAATGTTGGAGAGCTCACACATAGTTTTGTGAACACTCGACGTCCCGACATGATAGCTGTTGTTGAAACATTTTTGGATGACAGGACTCCAGAAAATTTTGCAAGAATTGCTGGCTACACCTCATGGATGAGAAGAGACAGGCAAGGGCAAGGAGGTGGTGTTGCTGTGTGCTTCTCTAAAAGTGTTCATACCCAGCCCATTGATGTTGCCACCCCTACACATCTTGAAATTATGTTCTTCAAGCTCTGTATAAACACTAGTACCTCTGTACTAGCATGTGCAATGTACAGACCTCAGTGGCAACATGCAGACCCTATCAACTTCCTAATGGAAAATATTGACTCCCTTCTGCTACAACACAACTGTCAACATATTATAATTGTTGGTGACCTCAACCAGCACCTTATACAGAGGGACTTTGATGACCTTCTTGCAGTGTTTGACATGAGAAACTTTGTTGATTTCCCTACTCATATCTCTGGCTCCTCCCTTGACCCAGTAGTGAGTGATCTGGCAGAAGGCATAGTCACTTGTCAACCCCTCGGCTACGTTGGATCGTCTGACCACAAGGCTGTTTTTACGACACTTAAGATCCCAACAGAACGAGGTGAGGAGTCCACACGCACAACCTGGCTATGGGAAAGAGGTAATTGGCCAGCCCTTTGCTCTGAGCTCGCCACCACCGACTGGAATGCTCTTCTCCAAGGGGATGTTGACAACCAAGTGAAAGCCTTCACTGGACACATCCTTAATCTACAACAAGAACACATTCCTCACCGGCAATATGTGACGAAGCCTACAGATCAGCCTTGGTTTGGCTTTCGTTGTAGAAAGGCTGCTACTGCTAAGTACAAAGCATGGCGAAGGTATAAGAGACATCCTACCACCTATAACAGGAACTTGCACATGCAAGCCTGTAGGCATATGGGTGATGTTCAAAAGTGGGCCATTGCTAAATGGGAGGTGGACACTAAAAGAAAGTTAGCATCAGGTAGGGTAAGCTCCAAAACCTGGTGGTCCCTGGTCAAGGACAGACAAGGTTATCTGCCTGATGAACTTATTCCACCTCTAAATCGACAAGATGGGACCACTTCTACTAGTAGTCAAGAGAAGGCGGACCTCTTTGCTGAACACTTTGCTACCAAAATGCAAGTTCCTGATCCAGCAAGGGACCCTCCTTGGCTAGCTGCAAGAACTGTGTCAAAACTGTCAGTGGTGACAATAAGGCAGTAGGAGGTGCATTTCCTACTTAAATCGCTTGACCAAGAAAAGGCTGTGGGTCCAGACAAGTTGAGCCCAAGATTGTTGAGAAGATGTGCAGACCAGCTAGCAGCACCTCTAACTCGCATCTTTCAGCACTGCCTAGTACAGTGTAAATGGCTCTCTCTATGGAAAGAGGCAAATGTAGTCCCTGTTCACAAAAAGAAGAGCAGAGCAGAAATCAGCAACTACAGACCAGTGTCACTCCTGTCAATCACTGGTAAGATCCTTGAGACAATAATCTCAAGACAAATGACAGAGTTTTTTGACTACCACTCACTACTTTGTGATCGTCAATATGGCTTCAGGAAAGGTTACTCTGCTGCTGATCTGTTGTTAAACCTCTCCACTAAGTGACACCAGTCACTGGATGAATCCAAAGTCAGCTGTGTGGTAGCACTGGACATTGCTGGCGATTTCGACCGGGTGTGGCACCAGGGCCTCTTAGCAAAACTTCAAGCACTGGGAATTGCAGGCTCTACGCTATGTCTCCTCAGTGATTACCTTCATGGTAGATCTCTAAGTGTAGTTCTCAATGGAACGGAATCAGCAAGACATCCTATTGGGGCAAGTGTTCCACAAGGAAGCGTGCTGGGTCCATTGTTATGGAATGTCTACTTCAACGACCTTCTTCATCTCATCCCAGAATCACATGCATATGCAGACGACTGTACACTGACATTCACTTATCCAAGAGAGGAAATGCCAGCTGCTCTAAGCTACATCAATCACCAGCTGAGAGCTATATCAGCTTAGGGAAATAGATGGCAAGTAACATTTGCACCTGAGAAAACGCAAATGATGATCGTCTCTAGGCACCATGATGGTAATGCTGGTGCAGTAGTAAGGATGAATGGGAGGATGTTGGCACCTGGAGAAGAAGTTGATATCCTTGGGGTGAAATTTGACTCCAAACTAACCATGAAGAACCATGTTGTAAATCTTGCAAACAAGGCAGCCAGGAAGCTTACAGCACTTCGCCGTATCTCCCATCTGCTTGACAGTAGGGGTTGCAAGATCCTGTACGAGGCACAAGTACGCTCGCACCTTGAGTATGCTCCACTTTCTTGGTTTGCCTGCCCCCCCTCTCATCTGCGACTGCTTGACAGAGTAGAGAACAGAGCAAGACGTCTCATCTCTCGCCTGGACCCATCCTGGATAGATCTGTCATTTCAGCAGAGCCTTCAACATAGGAGGGATGTGGGTGGCCTTACTGTTATGTACAAGGCCAATATTGTCAAAATACCACACTTGGATCAACTTCGAGGACAGCGTGAAACAAGCTTCTATGCCACAAGACGGGCAGAAAGCAGCAACTTCACTCTGGCTGTACCCTTCTCCAGAACATCACTCCATCTGAGATCATACATACCCAGGATGACTCGAGTATGGAACACATTCGTACAGGATAATGATGTCAACGAGATAAAGTCAGTTGATCAAATGAAAATGCTGGCCCACAGATGGCTCCAACTTCATCCTGTTTCCTACTTGTATGTCTCATAACAAAAAAAATGCTTTCAAATGAGCTGATGTAGGTAACAGCTCTTAGCTTGCCATTAAAGTTAGGAATCCTTAACCTGTAAATAGCTGTCAATAAAGCTAGGGATCCTTAACCTTGTCAAACCCTGTGTAAAAAAAAAAAAAAAAAAAAAGAGAGAGAGAGATGGAAAGAGATGGGGAGAGGGAGTGTGTATAATTGTGTGGGGGGTGTGGAGGGTTGTAAGGGGAAGAGAAGAGGGGAGAGGGAGGACAGGGAGAGCGATGGAGGGGTGAAGTGTGTACTCCCCTAATTGTAGTTGCAGGGGTCGAGACTCAGCTCCTGGCTCGGCCTCTTCACTGATCGCTACTAGGCCCTCTCCCTCTCTGCCTCCTGAGCTTTGTCATACCTCTTCTTAAAACTATGTATGGTTCCTGCCTCCACTACTTCACTTGCTAGGCTATTCCACTTCCTGACGACTCTATGACTGAAGAAATACTTCCTGACGTCCCTGTGACTCGTCTGAGTCTTCAGCTTCCAGCTGTGACGCCTTGTTTCTGTGTCTCCTCTCTGGAGCATCCTATCTCTGTCCACCTTGTCTATTCCCCGCAGTATCTTGTATGTCATTATCATGTCTTCCCTGACCCTTCTGTCCTCCAGTGTCGTCAGTCTGATTTCCCTCAACCTTTCCTCGTACGACATTCCCCTGAGCTTTGGGACTAGCCTTGTTGCAAACCTTTGTACTTTCTCTAACTTCTAGACGTGCTTGACCAGGTGTGGGTTCCAGACTGGTGCTGCATACTCCAGTATGGGCCTAACATACACAGTGTACAGTGTCTTGAACGATTCCTTATTAAGGTATTGGAACGCTATTCTTAGGTTTGCCAGACGCCCATATGCTGCAGCAGTTATTTGGTTGATGTGTGCCTCCGGTGATGTGCTCGGTGTTATGGTCACCCCAATGTCTTTCTCCCTGAGTGAGGTCTATAGTCTTTGTCCACCTAGCCTATACTCTGTCTGCGGTCTTCTTTGCCCCTCCCCAATCTTCATGACTTTGCATTTGGCAGGGTTGAATTCGAGAAGCCAGTTTCTGGACCACATGTCCAGCCTGTCCAGGTCTCTTTGCAGTCCTGCCTCATCCTCATCCAATTTAATTCTTCTCATCAGCTTCACATCATCTGCGAATAGGGACACTTCAGAGTCTATTCATTCCATCATGTCGTTCGCATATATCAAAAATAGCACTGGTCCTAGAACTGACCCCTGTGGGACCCCGCTCGTCACAGGTGCCCACTGTGATACCTCTTCACGTACCATGACTCGTTGTTGCCTCCCTGTCAGGTATTCCCTGATCCATTGCAGTGCCCTCCCTGTTGTATGCGCCTGATCCTCCAGCTTCTGCACTAATCTCTTGTGAGGAACTGTGTCAAAGGTCTTCCTGCATTCTAGGAAAATGCAATCAACCCACCCCTCTCTCTCGTGTCTTACTTTTGTTACCTTGTCATAAAACTCCAGAAGGTTTGTGACACAGGATTTGCCTTCCATGAACCCATGCTGGTTTTCCAGGTGTTCCACCACTCTCCTCCGGATAAACTTCTCCATGACTTTGCATACAATATATGTCAGAGACACAGGTCTGTAGTTTAGTGCCTCGTTTCTGTTTCCTTTCTTAAATATGGGGACTACATTTGCTGTCTTCCATTTCTCAGGTAGTTGCCCAGTTTCAAGGGATGTGTTGAAGATTGTGGTTAGGGGCACGCACAGCATCTCTGCTCCTTCTCTAAGGACCCACGGAGAGATGTCTGGTCCCGTCGCATTTGAGGTATCAAGGTCACTTAGCTTCTGCACCTCCTCCTTGGTTGTTTGTATGTCATCCAACACTTGTTGGTATATTTCCTCTTGATGTTCCCTTCTGTGCTGTCTTCCCAGAGCCCTTCCTGTCTCTACTGTAAAAACTTACTTAAATCTCCTGTTTAGCTTCTCCACTTTCTGTCCTCATTCTGATCACCTGGTCTTTGACTGTTGTCTTCCTCCTGATGTGGCTATACAGCAGTTTCAGGTCAGTCTTGATTTTCGATGTTATGTGCATACTCGTTCCTGGCTCTGCGACTAATCTCCCTATTTTCATGTGTTCTCTGCCTTCTGTACTTTTTCCATTCTCTATTGCACTTTGTTTTTGCCTCCTTACACCGTCGGGTAAACTAGGGGCTCGTTCTGGTGTTCCCATTGTTTCTGTTGCCCTTGGGAATAAACCTTTCCACTGCCTCCTTGCATTTTATTGCTACATATTCCATCATTTCATTTACTGGCTTTCCTGCCAGTTCTCTGTCCCATGGAACCTCCTGCAGGAAGTTCCTCAACCCTCTGTAGTCCCCTATTTTATAGCCTGGCTTTTCCCATTCAACTCCTGTTACTTTCTCCTCTTGCAACTCTACTATGTATTCAAAGCACAGAACCACGTGGTCACTAGCTCCTAAGGGACTCTCATATGTGATGTCCTCAATGTCTGAACTGTCCAGGGTGAACACAAGGTCCAATCTTGCTGGTTCATCTTCCCCTCTCCCTCTGGTAGTGTCCTTAACATGTTGGTGCATGAGGTTTTCCAGCACCACATCCAACATCTTGGCTCTCCATGTTTCTGGACCCCCATGTGGCTCCAGGTTTTCCCAGTCAATCTCCCTGTGGTTGAAATCCCCCATAACCACCAACTTTACTCTGCTGGAGTGAGCTCTTCTTGCCACCTCAGCAAGTGTGTCCACCATTGCTCTGTTGCTCTCTTCATATTCCTCTCTTGGCCTCCTGCAGTTCTGTGGTGGATTATACATCACTGCAATGACCACCTTGTGCTCCCCAGACTGAAGTGTACCTACTATGTAGTCCCTTTCTCCTGTCTCGTCTATGCCTCCCATTTTCTCGAATTTCCATGGTTTTTTTACGAGCAGAGCAACCCCTCCTCCCCCTCTGCCCCTTCTATCTTTCCTCATGATCTGGTATCCTGGTGGGAAGATTGCATGTTATTGTCTCTGTGAGTTTTGTTTCTGTAACTGCTATGATGTCTGGCGACTTCTCATTGATTCTTTCTTGCCATTCCTCATATTTATTCGTTAATCCATCCGCATTTGTGTACCAAACCTTCAACTTCTGTTCTAATACTGTAACTGTGGTCCTGGGGGAATACTGGGGTTGGGAGAGCAGGAGCCCTGGTGGGAGCCTGTGGGGGGGTTGCAGTGGAGGTGGAGGAAGATCTCCCATAGGGGGTTGCTGTAGAGGTTGGGTTTGTGGTGCGGGGGGTGGGAACAGAGGGATCGGTGTGTGATGGTTGGTTTGGACTGTTCAGTTGCCTTGGGGGTGTCATGGCTGGAGTCTTTCTGCAGGTGTTTCTGGGGGTGTGCTTGTCCTTCCACCTGTGCCTGGGTTATTCTGCTCTTCTTTGTCATTTCCTCCCATTCCTCCTTTCATTTTTGCACTCTCTCTTTCAGTATCATCCTTTCCTCCTGTGTTCTGTCTCGATCAAGGTACACACTCATGAACTCCTGTTTGCCTCTCAGCCGTGCTTTCTCCTGCAGGATCATGGTTCGAGTTGATTCTGCCTTGAAAATTACTTTGAGAGGCCGTTTCCTTCTCTTTGTGAACCACCCAATTCTCCAAAAATTTGCCACCTGGGTCATGTCTCCCTCGCCTATCACCTTCATGATACCTTCAATCACTTTTTTCTCCTGCTTTCTTTCATCATAAGTTTCCCCTTCAGCTTCATCTAGCCCATAGACATAAACTGATCTCTCCCTTTCCACCTCCCACTGTGACTCCCATTGCATCCTCTGAGGTGTTTTAGTTCCTTCTCGTGGAGTGTTCCTTCCTTCAGTCCCTTCCCTAGCTGTGGCCCCTATGCTCATTGGTTTGTCCTTCCTGCTCACCTGTTCCTGGCCCTCACAAGTGTCTGGTAAGGTCCCTGCACATGTCCTAGTTCCTTCAATGTCTTCCAACCTCTCATTCTGTCCTAGTGTGCTCCCTGTCTTTGTTTTGGCCCCATGTAGGTTTGACAGGACCTCTGCATACAGTTTAGCTTGCATGCTCCCTTCAGACCCTTTGTCTGTGTCTGATGTAAACATTGCTGATGCTACTTCTGTATTATCTTTGTCTCTAGGCTGTATCAGATTTCTCAGCTCCTCTTCTAATCTCTGTAGCTTGGCTTCTGCTACTGTGGCATGTTGCTCCCACCTTCTGCATTCTGCTGATAATCTCTCCTCCATCTTCCTTGCAAGCTCATCTAGCCTCCTTCCCCAGTCTTCCTCCCTTTTTTTGAGCTCTGCCTCCCAGTCCTCCCTCCCAGATTCGTCCTTCGGGCCCTTGGCTCTCATCCTAGTTCTAGGTTGCCCCATTGCACCACAGAAGGAAGGGGGAGAGATGGTTAGGGGGAGGAGAATAGATGGCTAGGGGGAGTGGGGTGGATGGTTATGGGGGAGGGGGAGGATGGTTATTGGAGGGGGAGAGGTGGTTGGGAGGAGGGGGTTAGATGGTTTGGGGGAGGGGTTAGATGGTTTGGGGGAGGGGTAGGTGGCTAGGGGGAGGGGGAGAGGTGGTTAGGGGAAGGGGAAGCACATGTTTGTGTCAAGTGTATATGTGCTTGTGTATGTGTGCTTGTGTATATGTGTGTGCATGTGTGGGAGAGAGAGGGATAGGATTAAGGGGGAGGGGGGAGGGGGAGAAAAGGATGAGGGTAGAGTGACCCCTAGAAGCAGGGGAGGTGTGTGTGTGTGATGGGATTAGAAGGGGAGGGGAGGGGAAGAGAAGGCTGAGGGTAGAGTGACCACTTGATAACAAGGTCCTTACGGGTGTGTGTGTGTGCATGTGTGTATGTACTCGCCTAGTAAGGGTGTGTGTGTGTATGTATGTATATGTGTGTGTGTGTGTGTGTGTGTATTCACCTAGTAGAGGTGTGTGTGTGTGTGTGTGTGTATGTTTGTATATGTGTGCGTATGTGTGTGTGTTCATGTGTTTGGCGGAAATTGGTACTAGGGTCTAAAGCTTCTATAAGTGTCTACCCTTGTGTGTGTGTGTGTGTGCCTCCAAGGACAAAGTTCTTTGTCTCCACAGACTCCTAAGTGCACCACTCACCCTTTTCCCCTCATCAATTCTATGATTCACCTCATCTTTCATAGACCCATCCGCTGACACGTCCACTCCCAAATATCTGAATACATTCACCTCCTCCATACTCTCTCCCTCCAATCTGATATCCAATCTTTCATCACCTAATCTTTTTGTTATCCTCATAGCCTTACTCTTTCCTGTATTCACTTTCAATTTTCTTCTTTTGCACACCCTACCAAATTCATCCACCAATCTCTGCAACTTCTCTTCAGAATCTCCCAAGAGCACAGTGTCATCAGCAAAGAGCAACTGTGACAACTCCCACTTTATGTGTGATTCTTTATCTTTTAACTCCACGCCTCTTGCCAAGACCCTCGCATTTACTTCTCTTACAACCCCATCTATAAATATATTAAACAACCACGGTGACATCACACATCCTTGTCTAAGGCCCACTTTTACTGGGAAATAATTTCCCTCTTTCCTACATACTCTAACTTGAGCCTCACTATCCTCGTAAAAACTCTTCACTGCTTTCAGTAACCTACCTCCTACACCATACACCTGCAACATCTGCCACATTGCCCCCCTATCCACCCTGTCATACGCCTTTTCCGTAAGCCATGCATGTCGTAAGAGGCGACTAAAAAGCCGGGAGCAAGTGGCTAGTAACCCCTTCTCCTGTATATATTACTAAATTTAAAAGGAGAAACTTTCGTTTTTTTTTGGGGGGGGGGCCACCCTGCCTCGGTGGGATACAGCCGGTGCAATGAAAGATATATATATATATATATATATATATATATATATATATATATATATATATATATATATATATATATATATATATATATATATATATATATATATATATATAGGTAGTAGGTTGGTAGACAGCAACCGCCCAGGGAGGTACTACCGTCCTGCCAAGTGAGTGTGAAACGAAAGCCTGTAATTATTTTACATGATAGTAGCATTGCTGGTGTCTTTTGTCTCTCTCATAAATATGCAAGATTACAGGTACGTCTTGCTACTTCTACTTACACTTAGGTCACACTACACATACATGTACATGTTTATTTATACACACTCATCTGAGTTTTCTTTGATTTTATCTTAATAGTTCTTGGTCTTATTACTTTTCCTTTTATATCCATGGGGAAGAGGAATAAGAATCTTTCCTCCATAAGCCATGCGTGTTGTAAAAGTCAACTAAAATGCCGGGAATAATGGGCTAGTAACCCCTCTTCCTGTAATAATTACTAAAAAGAATAAGAAGAAGAAAATTGTCAAAGCGGGAAGCCTGAATGTGCGTGGATGTTGTGCAAATGATAAGAAAGAGATGATTGTGGATGTTATGAATGAGAAGAAGCTGGATGTCCTGGCTTTAAGTGAAACAAAGCTGAAGGGGCTGGGTGAGTTTCAGTGGAGAGGAATAAATGAGATTATGTCAGGGGTTTCTAATAGAGTTAGAGCTAAAGAAGGAGTAGCAATAATGTTGAAGGATAAGCTATGGCAGGAAAAGAGGGACTACAGATATATTAATTCAAGGATTATGTGGAGTAAAATAAAGGTTGGATGTGAAAAGTGGGTTATAGTAAGCATATATGCACCTGGAGAAGAGAGAAGTGTAGAGGAGAGAGAGAGATTTTGGGAAATATTGAGTGAATGCGTGGGGAGTTTTGAACCAAGTGTAAGAGTAATGGTGGTTGGGGATTTCAATGCTAAAGTGGGCAAAAATGTTGTGGAGGAAGTAGTAGGTGAATCTGGGGTGCCAGGGGTAAATGAAAATGGGGAGCCTTTAATTGAGCTATGTGTAGAAAGAGGTTTGGTAATAAGTAATACATATTTGATGAAGAAGAGGATAAATAAATATACAAGGTATGATATAGCACGTAATGAAAGTAGTTTGTTGGATTATGTATTGGTGGATAAAAGGTTGATGGGTAGGCTCCAGGATGTACACGTTTATAGAGGGGCAACTGATATATCGGATCATTAGCTACAGTTAGAGTAAGAGGTAGATGGGAAAAGAGGAAAATGGCAACAACAAGCAAGAGGGAGGGGAAAGTGTATAAACTAAGGGAAGAGGAAGTTCGAGCGAGATATAAGCAACTATTGGCAGAAAGGTGGGCTGGTGCAAGTATGAGTTGTGGGGGGGGGGTTGAAGAGGGTTGGAATAGTTTTAAAAATGCAGTATTAGAATGTGGGGCAGAAGTTTGTGGTTATAGGAGGGTAGGTGCAGGAGGAAAGAGGAGTGATTGGTGGAATGATGAAGTAAAGGGTGTGATAAAAGAGAAAAAGTTAGCTTATGAGAGGTTTTTACAAAGCAGAAGTGTTATAAGAAGAGTAGAGTATATGAAGAGTAAAAGAAAGGTGAAGAGAGTGGTGAGAGAGTGCAAAAGGAGAGAAGATGATAGAGTGGGAGAGGTACTGTCAAGAAATTTTAATGAAAATAAGAAAAAAAATTTGAGTGAGTTAAACAAGTTAAGAAAGCCTTGAGAACAAATGGATTTGTCAGTTAAAAACAGAGTTGCGGAGTTAGTAGATGGGGAGATGGAGGTTTTGGGTAGATGGTGAGAATATTTTGAGGAACTTTTAAATTTTGGCGAAGAAAGGGGGGCGGTAATTTCATGCACTGGCCAGGGAGGTAAACCAACTTTTAGGAGTGAAGAAGAACAGGATGTGAGTGTGGGGGAGGTGCATGAGGCATTACGTAGAATGAAAGGGGGTAAAGCAGCTGGAACTGACAGGATCATGACAGAAATGTTAAAAGCAGGAGGGATATAATGTTGGAGTTGTTGGTATTTTTGTTTAATAAATGTATGAAAGAGGGGAAGGTACCTAGGGATTGGCAGAGAGCATGTATAGTCCCTTTATATAAAGGGAAGTGGGACAAAAGAGATTGTAAAAATTATAGATGAATAAGTTTACTGAGTATACCAGGAAAAGTGCACGGTAGGGTTATAATTGAAAGAATTAGAGGTAAGACAGAATGTAGGATTGTGGATGAGCAAGGAGGTTTCAGAGTGGGTAGGGGATGTGTAGATAAAGTGTTTACAGTGAGGCATATACGTGAACAGTATTTAGATAAAGGTAGGGAAGTTTTTATTGCATTTATGGATTTAGAAAAGGCATATGATACAGTGGATAGGGGAGCAATGCGGCAGATGTTGCAAGTATATGGAATAGGTGGTAAGTTACTGAATGCTGCAAAGAGTTTTTATGAGGATACTCACTATGAGGATACTCAGGTTAGGATGTGTAGAAGCGAGGGAGACTACTTCCCGGTAAAAGTAGGTCTTAGACAGGGATGTGCAATGTCACCATGGTTGTTTAATATATTTATAGATGGGGTTGTAAAAGAAGTAAATGCTAGGGTGTTCGGGAGAGGAGTGGGATTAAATTATGGGGAATCAAATACAAAATGGGAATTGACACAGTTGCTTTTTGCTGATGATACTATGCTCATGGGAGATTCTAAAGAAAAATTGCAAAGGTTAGTGGATGAGTTTGGGAGTGTGTGTAAAGGTAGAAAGTTGAAAGTGAACATAGAAAAGAGTAAGGTGATTAGGGTATCAAATTATTTAGATAAAGAAAAATTGGATATCAAATTGGGGAGGAGGAGTATGGAAGAAGTGAATGTTTTCAGATACTTGGGAGTTGACGTGTCGGAGGATGGATTTATGAAGGATGAGGTTAATCATAGAATTGATGAGGGAAAAAAGGTGAGTGGTGCATTGAGGCATATGTGGAGACAAAAAACATTTTTTATGGAGGCAAAGAAGGGAAGGCAAAAAGTATAGTAGTACCAACACTCTTATATGGGTGTGAAGCTTGGGTTGTGAATGCAGCAGCGAGGAGGCGGTTGGAGGCAGTGGAGATGTCCTGTCTAAGGGCAATTTGTGGTGTAAATATTATGCAGAAAATTCGGAGTGTGGAAATTAGGAGAAGGTGTGGAGTTAATGAAAGTATTAGTCAGAGGGCTGAAGAGGGGTTGTTGAGGTGGTTTAGTCATTTAGAGAGACTGGATCAAAGTAGAATGACATGAAGAGCGTATAAATCTGTAGGGGATGGAAGGCGGGGTAGGGCTCGTCCTCGAAAAGGTTGGAGGGAGGGAGTAAAGGAGGTTTTGTGGGCGAGGGGCTTGGACTTCCAGCAAGCATGCATAAGCGTGTTAGACAGGAGTGAATGGAGACGAATGGTATTTGGGACCTGACGATCTGTTGGAGTGTGAGCAGGGTAATATTTAGTGAAGGGATTCAGGGAAACCGGTTATTTTTATATAGCCGGACTTGAGTCCTGGAAATGGGAAGTACAATGTCTGCACTTTAAAGGAGGGGTTTGGGATATTGGCAGTTTGGAGGGATATGTGTATCTTCATACGTATATGCTTCTAAACTGTTGTGTTCTGAGCACCTCTGCAAAAACAGTGATTATGTGTGAGTGAGGTGAAAGTGTTCAATGATGAAAGTATTTTCTTTTTGGCGATTTTCTTTCTTTTTTGGGTCACCCTGCCTCGGTGGGAGACGGCTGACTTGTTATATATATATATATATATATATATATATATATATATATATATATATATATATATATATATATATATATATATATATATATATATATATATATATGTGTGTGTGCAACACACTGATCTCAATCATATTTCTACTGCTACCTGAGAAGGGACGTCATTATTCCTTTCATATCCAATGACAAACTTCTTTCTTTCCGTTGCCCTCCTTAATTTTTCCCTCTTGAAATCTCTAAATCACCTCATCTTTGATCAATTTGTCTGCCGACACATCTACTACTAAATATTTAAATATCTGTTTTCGCTTGAACTGTATTTCTGTCCATAAATATTAACGATTTGTTCAGGATGTTGTGGGCGGGGCTAGTGAGCTTGGCGAGTTTGGGCGTTGTGGCCCAGGAGCGGGTAGCATCACGGGCGTGCTTCCATCATCCGTCTGATGGAGGAAGCATCTATGACTTCGAGGAAGAAGATCTCTTTGAGAGCCAAAACATCTCACTAGCTGATTATAAAGGCAAGGTGAGTCTCCACCTCATTTAGCTAACCACTAATTACCTCGGCACACGACCTAAGCTTGATACCTTTTTATTAATTATTACTAATCAGTGTAATTAGAATAATTCTGAAGACATCACATTACTACCAGCAAATTATTATTATATTCAAAAACTAAGTGCTAAACCCACAAGGGTCATAACTACTGGCAAAGAGGCAAATACCTGACCAAGTTTTTTTCCAAGTGGATAGGTATTCATATCTGGTAGCAACCAGTCATTATTTAGTCCTGTTTGTTAATACTACAGACATCATCAATACTTACGAGTGACACGCACAGTAGATCGCAAGACCCGAAGACCAACCCCTGGATGCACAAGCATGGAATTACAGCTTCTGACTGGCGTCTAATGGGATGTGGTAAAGAATTTGAGTGCTGAGTAAGGTTTATACACAGCAGGAAGAACTAAAAAAAATTAACACTGCTCGCTCCGGCACAAAGACAAATGTTGACGTTAGCTTCAGCAAAATAAAACCAGTTTTAATGTTAATACAAATCGTAATGTTACTTAGTCAGTTCGATACGGCCAGTAATTGGATAATTAAACAGCCACACAACTGCTGGTTTTATTACGGATGGTGATGCCTAATCCATTTATGATTCACTCATAACTGAAGCCATTAACACCACCATCGACTCCAACCTGAACACAAACGTCAGAGTCATATTTAGGTTTTCAAACGTATTTAAAACATTTTGTCTTTATTATATGAATTTTTATGCGTTCCTTATTTGAGGAATATACAATGGCAAGTTTTGCAACTATGATATATTTTCACTGGGTCTCTGTTCTCCTGCACTTATTATGTTATTTCAAAGATCAACTAAAAAAACACTGTTGATAATATAAAAAGTTAATTAAAACATAAGCTGAATATTTAATATCCACAATTTTCTTAGCTTCCTCACTTATTACCAATGATATTCAACATGCATAAAATGCTCAACATTATGCATATATATATAAAACAATATATATAAAACAATATATGCATTACAATGCACAAATCGGGTAATCCAGTCAGATCAATTATTTGCTCCATATGTTCACTTTTCTATAAATTATCTAAATGATCTGGAGATATTTTCAGCCCAATTGTTGGAAAAATTTCTAATTTTAATATTGAAAACAACATAGATTTAGTGGATAAATAAATCACCTTGACTGACTTAAATGATTTCAATATTGTAAGTTTTGATGTTACTTCCTTGTTTACAAATGTTCCAGTTGATGATTTATTAAGTTTCTTATCTGAAGAACTTGTTCATTACCGTTACCAGTTCCTACTGTCATAAAACTTACTGAACTTTGTATTGTTGATGCAAAGTTTGTGTTTAATAACGAGTTTTATAGTCAGAAGTTTGGTATGGCAATGGGGAATCCTCTCCCACCTGTTCTGAGTAATTTATACATAGAATATTTTGAAACAAGATTGCTTAACACAGTCCTCCCTAATAGAGCTAAATGGTTCAGATATGTTGATGATATTTTATGTCTTATGCCTAAGAATGTTGATATAAACCATTTCCTTGTTAAATTAAATAGTTTAGCTCATTCTATATATTTTAATGTTGAATTCGAATAAAATAACTCATTACTTTTTCTAGATGATTTAATTATTAAAGGTAACAATGATTGTAAACTTTAAATTTACAGAAAACCTACAAATAACTGCTCCTATGTACACTATTATTCTTCATATCAAGATAGAGTTAAACTGTCGGTATTCTCGTCAGTGTTTTTTAAGAACTTTATGTATTTGTGGTCCAGAGTTCATAGATGAAGAAATCTCAAAAAAATTATAAAATAGTTAATGATGTAAAATACTCAAGAAACTTAATTGATAAATTCTTTAAAACTTCCAGAAATACTTTTTACATGTCAAAGAGGAACAACCAACCTTGATATTAAAATTCTACTTAAGAATTTTAATATCAAAGTTGTATTTAAAAATCTTAATACAATAAAAAAATTTTATACAACATTCCCTACAAAATGCTGATGGAAATATAAACACAAATGCAGTATAATGTGATCCTTTATTGACTACGTTTCGCCCACACAGTGGGCTTTTTCAAGTCACAAACAGAACTACCTGGGGTGGAAGGAACGCGTAGTTCTGTTTGTGACTTGAAAAAGCCCACTGTGTGGGCGAAACGTAGTCAATAAAGGATCACATTATACTGCATTTGTGTTTATATTTCCATTGTGTCGGTATTTTATACCATTTATTTCCAAAATGCTGATGGATGTGTCTATAAGACTCCTATTAAAATATGTGATGAAGTTAATTACGGTCAAACTGGTAAAAGTCTTGAACTAAGATTAAAACAACATAATTATAGCATTAAAAGTGGACAAAATTCTAATGCTCTGTTCATTCATGTGAGAGATTTTAACTATCCATTTGATTTTCAAAGGGCTGAGAAAATTGTATCAAGTCCATGGGAAAAATTTAAGTTCAGTAGACAAGTAAATAATCTTAATACTTGGGTAGAGTATAATTTGTTTCACAGAGTCGGGTGTTGTGATGTGACTGTGAGGTGTAGTCTCGTCCTTATATGTCTTCCTGTTGATCCTCTATTTTTACAGTTCCTTGATAATGCGAAAGGTCATGAAATCTCTTGGAATTTCTCTATTTTTTTTTGTAAGACATCAGCCGTATCTCACAAAGGCAGAGTGGCCCCTATTCGTCAAAAATGTACATATGTATACATTTGTGCATTTTTGAGGAGTAGGGGCCACTCTGCCTTTGTGACATACAGCTGATGTATTACAATTTTTTTCTTCAATAGGTAATACTGATTGTAAATGTTGCCACCTACTGAGGCTACGCTGAGCAATACCATGACATGAATGTGCTGCAAGAATCCTTCAATAATTTCGATGTGTTGGCCTTCCCATGCAATCAGTTCGGCCAGGTGAGTGCGATAGAAGACCTCCAACTTAGGTTGATGACCCACTTACGGTGACTTGCTGCTTAGGTTTGAACGAATGCAGTTTATAAGAACATAAGAATGGTGGAACAATGCAGAAGACCTACTGGCCCATACAAGGCAGGTCCTTATCAAAACGATCCCAACCCAAAGCAACCCAAAAATTTACTCCCGTACCCAGCCCCTCCCACTCATATATTTGTCCAATCTCTTTTTAAAGCTGTCCAAGATCCTAGCCTCTATCACCCAACTGGGAAGATTGTTCCACGTATCTACAACTCTGAAAACCAGTACCTACCTATGTCCTTTCTAAATCTAAATTTATCCAACTTAAATCCATTATTTCTGGTTCTTACCTGGTTTGACACCATCAGTACCTCGCCGTGTTTTCCTCGGCGATTAACCGAGGAAAAAACGGCGATTGACCGAGGAAAATTCGGCGATTGACCGAGGAAAACAAGAGGATTCGTAGTAGTCCTCCTGTTTTGAGTCCTCAGGTCAAGAAGGGAAACTGGACAGTGGCTGGACAGCATGGAGCGAAATTGACGATCAAGAAGACGAATGGAAAGGTAGAAATGATGAAGAAAAAAGAGACTGTTGTGGAAACATCTAATGCATTCTCTGTGCTACCCGACGAATGTAAGTCGACTACTGGGAACGTCACGACGAACGACACCAAGGAAGGTAAGAATATTGTTGTAAAGTACAAGGACACAAGTGCAACTAATGTGACATTTTATTGTGGCAATGTTTCGCTCTCCAGGAGCTTTATCAAGCTTGATAATGGCTTGATAAAGCTCCTGGAGAGCGAAACGTTGCCACAATAAAATTTCACATTAGTTGCACTTGTGTCCTTTTACTTTACATATTGTCGGTAATTCTACCAACTTTATTACAAGAATATTGTTGTTGTTGGGGATAGCCAAGTTAGGTATATGGATAGGGCGTTCTGCTTAAAGGACAGAAGTAAGAGACAGAGGGTTTGCTTTCCTGGGGCTGGGATGGAGGATATTGTTAGCCGTCTGGATGACATCATGAGAGGTAATGGGAACAATCCTATTATCTGTCTCAGTGCTGGAGGCAACGATGTTGGCAGATGTAGGAGTGAAGACCTGATTAGCAGGTATAGGTCAGCAATAGAAATAATTAGGAGGAAGGGTGGGAACCCTGTCATATGTGGTATTTTGCCAAGGAGAGGAGTTGGAAATGAATGGTTGTGCAGGACAATTGGTGTCAATTGCTGGCTGGACAAATACTGTAAGGAAAATGCGGTAACATTCATTGACAACTGGGACCTCTTCAATGGCAGAAATGACATGTATGCCAGGGATGGGGTTCACTTATCTAGGTTTGGGGTGGGAGCAATGGCTAACGCAGTGGAGGGAGCTGTTAGGACTTTAAACTAGGAATAGTTAATGGTATGGGTTTTGGCGGGAAAACAATGAAGTCCCAGTGTAGTAATATTATGAGTTCTAGGGGAACTAGTAATAAGCAGAACGAGGTAGATATTAAAAAGCCAGTGACACTAGGTGATAAGGAATAGGTTTAGTAGAAAAACAGAAATGAGCAGGAAAGGTAAAGAGAAAGGAGGGTCTTTATATGTATATTATGCTAATAGCCGTAGTGTTAGGAATAAGATGGACAAGTTGAGATTAGTTGCTAGTGCAGGTAACATTGATGTATTTGCCATAATTGAGACGTGGTTTAATTCAAAAACTCGGGACATGCCTATGGAATGTCACATTCAGGGTTTTAAATTGTTCCAAGTAGATAGAAGTATCGGGAAGGGGGGTGGGGTGGCATTGTATGTCCGAGATCGCTTGAACTGTTGCATAAAAACGGGTATTAAGTCTGATGTAACACATACAGAGTCTGTTTGGATAGAATTTTCATGAAAAATTGATTTTATGTGTGATATACCGTCCCCCAAACTTAGATAGGGACCAAGGGAGACTACTATGGGAGGAAACTGTTAAGGCCACAAGGCACGATAATGTAGTAATTCTAGGAGACTTTAACTTTAGTCATATTGATTTGAATTTCTTGACTGGGAATTTAGAATCATACGACTTCTTAGAAATAGTTCAGGATTGTTTTTTGAAGCAGTTTGTGACAGAACCTACAAGGGGAAATAACCTGCTTGACTTAGTTCTAGCAAACAATGAATCCCTTGTTAATAATTTAGAAATTTCAGAGGAACTTGGTTGTAGCGACCACAAATCAATTACATTTAGAATTGAATGGAAGTATGAAAGTAGGGACAACTCAGTAACAATCCCAGATTTTCGCTTAGCAGATTACGATGGGCTTAGAGAACACTTATCATCTGTTGACTGGGGTAACGAAGAGAGCTATCAATATGACAGTTTTCTGAACACTATACATGCTGCCCAAAGAACATTTATACCTTATAAAGAAATTAGATCAAACAGAAATGATCCAAAATGGATGAATAATAGGCTCAAATATCTTTAAGGGCATAAGAAAGGAATTTATAGGCACATCAAAAGAGGTGAGAGTCATCTTATGAATCAGTATATTGACATTAATAGGGACATTAAAAAGGGGATAAGAAAAGCTAAACGGGACTATGAAATTAAAGTTGCCAGGGATTCGAAAACTAACCCAAAAAGTTTTTTCCAGGTCTATAGAACAAAAGTTAGAGTTAAGATAGGTCCCCTTAAAAATAACTCTGGGCATCTTACTGACAAAGAGAACGAAATGTGCTCGATTTTAAATAATTATTTTCTCTCGGTTTTTACACAGGAAAACACTAACAATATCCCAGTAATTAATTTTTATAGTGAGCTAGAAGAAGATAAATTATGTAACATCACAGTCACTAGTGAAATGGTTGTGAAGCAGATAGACCGACTGAAGCAAAATAAGTCGCCGAAACCTGAGCTTTTTTCAAGGGTTCTTAAGGAATGCAAAATGGAACTCTGTGAACCATTAACTAATATTTTTAATTTATCTCTTCAAACAGGTGTAGTGTCTGATATGTGGAAGATGGCTAATGTAATTCCTATTTTTAAATCAGGGGATAAGTCATTACCGTCAAATTATCGCCCAATAAGCCTGACCTCAATTGCTAGAGTCAATTATAGATGAGATTATAAGAAGCCATCTGGATAAGCATAATCTGATTAATGATACTCAGCATGGATTTACGAGAGGCCGTTCTTGTCTAACTAATTTATTAACTTTCTTCAGTATAGCTTCTGAGGCTGTTGATCACGATAAAGAATTTGATATTATTTACTTAGATTTCAGTAAGGCTTTTGATGGAGTTCTGCACCAAAGACTTAAAGAAAGTGGCAGCTCATGGCATTGGGGAAAAAGCGCTCTCATGGATCGAGTCATGGCTCACAGACAGGAAGCAGAGAGTGTCCATAAATGGGGTTAAATCCGAGTGGGGATCTGTAACAAGTGGCATTCCACAGGGATCAATCTTGGGCCCGTTGATGTTTATAATATATATCAATAATCTTGATGAAGGAATTAGTAGTGATATGAGCAAATTCGCCGATGACACAAAGATAGGTAGGATAATTGATTCAAACGTAGATGTTAGGGAACTTCAGGAGGATTTAAACAAACTATATTCTTGGTCAGAAAAGTGGCAGATGCAGTTCAATGTAGATAAATGCAAGGTTCTGAAGCTCGGGAGTGTCCATAACCCTAGCACTTATAAGTTAAACAATGTAGAACTTAGCCATACAGATTGCGAAAAGGACTTGGGGGTTATGATAAGCAGCAACCTAAAACCAAGACAGCAATGCCTAAGCGTATGAAATAAGGCAAACAGATTACCGGGATTTATATCAAGAAGTGTAAGCAACAGAAGTTCAGCAGTTATATTACAGCTTTATACATCATTAGTAAGGCCTCACATAGATTATGCAGCCCAGTTCTGGTCTCCATATTGCAGAATGGACATAAATTCGTTAGAAAACATTCAGCATGGAATGACCAAATTAATGCATAGCATTAGAAATCTTCCCTATGAAGAGAGATTGAAGACCCTTAAATTACATTCACTTGTTAGACGAAGAATGAGGGGAGACATGATCGAAGTCTATAAGTGGAAGATGGGTATTAATAAAGGGGACATTAGTAAGGTCTTGAGGATATCTCTCCAAGAGAGAACCCGCAGTAATGGATTTAAATTAGACAAGTTTAGATTTAGAAAGGACATAGGAAAGTATTGGTTTGGAAATAGGGTGGTTGATGAGTGGAACAGTCTACCTAGTTGGGTTATTGAGGCTAAAACGTGGGTAGATTCAAATTTAGGTTGGATAAATGCGTGAGTGAGAGGGGATGGATTTGAGTGGGACTTGCATATGGGTGGATAGAGTTATCAGAGCTTATTTCTTGGGCAGTTTACCTGGAGTTTACCTGGAGAGAGTTCCGGGGGTCAATGCCTCCGCGGCCCGGTCTCTGACCAGGCCTCCTGGTGGATCAGAACCTGATCAACCAGGCTGTTACTGCTGGCTGCACGCAATCCAACGTACGAGCCACAGCCCAGCTGGTCAGGTACCGACTATAGGTGCTTGTCCAGTGCCTGCTTGAAGACAGCCAGGGGTCTATTGGTAATCCCCCTTATGTATGCTGGGAGGCAGTTGAACAGTCTAGGGCCCCTGACACTTATTGTATTGTCTCTTAACGTGCTAGTGACATTGGGGGGATGTTGCATCGTCTGCCAAGTCTTTTGCTATCATTGTGAGTGATTTTCTTGTGCAAGTTCGGTACTAGTCCCTCTAGGATTTTCCAGGTGTATATAATCATGTATCTCTCCCGCCTGCATTCCAGGGAGTAAAGGTTCAGGAACTTCAAGTGCTTCCGGTAACTGAGGTGTTTTATCTCTGTTATGAGCGCCGTGAAGGTTCTCTGTACATTTTCTAGGTCAGCAATTTCACCTGCCTTGAAAGGTGATGTTAGTGTGCAGCAATATTCAAGCCTAGATAGAACAAGCGACCTGCAGAGTGTCATCATGGGCTTTGCATCCTTAGTTTTGAAGGTTCTCATTATCCATCCTCTCATTTTTTTAGCAGATGCACTTGATACAATGTTATGGTCCTTGAAGGTGAGATCCTCCGACATGATCACTCCCAGGTCTTTGACGTTGGTTTTTTGCTCTATTTGTGGAAGGAATTTGTTTTGTACTCTGATGAAGTTTTAATTTCCTCATGTTTACCATATCAGAGTAATTGAAATTTCTCATCGTTGAACTTCATATTGTTTTCTGTAGCCCACTGAAAGATTTGGTTGATGTCATCCTGGAGCCGTGCAGTGTCTGCAATTTTGGTTGATGTCATCCTGGAGCCGTGCAGTGTCTGCAATGGAAGACACTGTCATGCAGATTCGGGTGTCATCTGCAAAGGAAGACACGGTGCTGTGACTGACATCCTTGTCTATGTCAGATATGAGGATGAGAAACGAGATGGGAGCGAGTACTGTGCCTTGTGGAACAGAGCTTTTCACCGTAGCCGCCTCAGACTTTACTCTGTTGACTACTACTCTTTGTGTTCTGTTTGTGAGGAAATTATAGATCCATCTACCAACTTCTCTTGTTATTCCTTTATCACGCATTTTGTGCGCTATTACGCCATGGTCACACTTGTCGAAGGCTTTTGCAAAGTCTGTATATGTTACATCTGCATTCTTTTTGTCTTCTAGTGCATCTAGGACCTTGTCGTAGTGATCCAGTAGTTGAGACAGACAGGAGCGACCTGTTCTAAACCCATGTTGCCCTGGGTTGTGTAATTGATGGGTATCTAGATGGGTGGTGATCTTGCTTCTTAGGACCCTTTCAAAGATTTTTATATGGGATGTTAGTGCTGTCGGTCTGTAGTTCTTTGCTATTGCTTTACTGCCCCCTTTGTGGAGTAGGGCTTTGTCTGTTGTTTAGAAAATTTAGTTGGGTAAATGTTTTGTTAGTGGGATTGATTGTAAAGGACTTGCCTAGTATGGGCCAACAGGTCTGCTGCAGTGTTCCTCCTTTCTTATGTTCTTATGTTCTTATTAATATCACCTTTATTTATGCCCATCATCCACTTATACACTTCAGTGATATCTCCCCTCATTCTACGTCTCTCCAGAGAGTGGAGATTTAAGCCTTTAAGTCTATCTTCCTACGGAAGATTCCTTAAACAGTAAATCATATTAGTCATACTTCTCTGTATGTTCTCCAATGAGTCAATATCCATCCTGTAGTAAGGAGACCAAAACTGAGCAGCATAATCTAAATGAGGCCTCACTAGTGATGTATAGAGCTGTAAAATAACTTTTGAACTTCTCTTACTTATACTTCTTGAGATAAATCCAAGTATTTTGTTAGCCTTGTTGCGTACACTTAGGCACTGCTGTCTTGGCTTCAGGTTTCTGCTTACCATGACACCCAAGTCTTTTTCACATTCTGTATGATCAAGCTCTACTTCCCGTAGTTTATAGCTTCGAGGGTTATTTTCAATACCAAGGACTAGTACCTTACACTTATCCACATTGAACTTCATCTGCCATTTTTCAGACCAGGACATTTTGTCCAAATCCTCCTGGAGTTCATTGCTATCCTCCTTAGAATGAATCATACGGCCTATCTTTGTGTCATTAGCAAATTTGCTCATGCCACTCCCAATCCCTTCATCAAAGTCATTATTGTAATTTATGAACAAAAGAGGGCCTAAAACTGATCCTTGTGGAACGCCACTAGTTTCTCATTTGAGTATAGGTGAGAGAGAAGAGTCACCACCATCACCACATAAAAACACAGACAGTCACTCAAAGATCTCGAGAGATCAGTCTAAAGCTCATACAACTAACGTTGGAGTGTACTATGGTAAAGAAGTGTCTAAGGCAAGAACCTCTAACAGAACCTCAGAGGCACTCATGCCAGAATATGCGTGTTCTGCGAAGGCGAACACATGATTGCACGAGTTGCTCTGAGTATACAGCACTGAGCAGTAGAGACTAAAGGAGTTGAGATTCTGCTTCAAATGTTGTGGAGAACACTTTGCCAGAGACTGTGACACCCAGCTCAGTGACTTTCGAGTCTGTTGCAAAGGTAAGCACCATACTGCACTATGTCCCAATAATTTAAGGGAAGCCCAGGCTACTGGGGATATATCTCAGGTAGAGATAGAAAGTGAGTCCGAGCCTGAAATGGTAGCCAGCGTGATTAGTGGGAGCGACGTCTCTAATCTGAGTTAGAATCACGGAGGTGCTGCCCTACCTACTGTCATGGCAGAGGTTGTGAATGGGCACAGGTCTGAAACAACCTAATTATTCTTTGACTCGGGAGCACAAGTATCCTCGATAACAAAGAAGTTGGTGGCCAAATTAAAGTTGAAGGCCACCAGGAAAGTTAGTATGATGTTGGGAGGGGCTATAAGTCAGGTCCCACCCAAATCTTATGACGTGGTGGATGTCAAAGCTAAATTAGGTGGACATCGCAGAAACATTATTAGTGGTAGAGTCGTTACCCACGGCAATTACAGCAAGAGATCTTGCTGCAGCAGCCAAGTGATTGAAAGACCTTGGCGTGAAGCTGGCAGACCAGGGAATTATCACTGACACAGTCAGAAATGTAGGTATCCTGGTGGGAGCCAATCGGATAGATGACTTCCTGTCTACACGACGGACGTTTAGGGAAGCAATTGGTTTATACAGATCCCCAGTAGGACACATCATAGGCGGCAGGATTCCACCTGAATTCCCTGCCACGCCAGAAGGGGAAGGTGTCCCCATGATAGCTGAGGGAGTAGTGATAATGAGTACGAGCATACACGATGAACCGCCAGGGAAGCTGAACCCAGTAGGGCGTGACAAACACTCAGCCACCTTGGGAAAACACTTTTACGGTGTACGTAAAGAGGGAGATAGATTGCCATTAAATCCAGGGAACTTCGTATCAGTGGGAGGAAAGGCTACCAGGGCATGTGGGCCACTGGGTGGGAAAGTACGGAGCCGCTCAGTCAAGGCTAGACATACAAAAGATGTTAAAGTTAAAGGAAAGGGTGCTAAGATCACCAGAACCAACAAGTTTACACCCCCAGAGGTCCGCACGGGGAAAACTGGACGGTCGAAGTTAGACCAAAGTCTGCTCGACGAGAGTGGCCAGATGGCACTCGTGTCCAGGGTCCACTGTGGGGGGCCTGCGGGAGGCAGACTTGATCTAGACTTAGCGCCTACCTTCGCTAGCGGGAGGATGTGGAAATTTATTTGGTCCTAAAGTTTCACAGGGCAGATACATCGTACAAAGATCCCATCAGGCCGTTTATGAAATGGCATGGTTGGGTGGCCCTTACACCCACCCAAAACACACACACACACCCGGGTTGGCGAAGGTGGTTGGAAGGTATTTCTTAATTGATAGATTTACCCTTCAGGGAAGAAGTAGGTAGTTTGTACTGTTAGTACACTAATATTAGGATTATTGAGGCAACTGTAGATAATAATAATGTAGACCTAAGACCTTAATGTAGGTAGTAATAGGCCGATAATGTAGGCAAACACTAGGTTATGTTAGCCAGGGAGAACTGGCAGCCCAAGTTTGAATACTGGGGCACGGGTTTGAGACCACAGTGCCCTTTCTTCTAAGACCAGGCACCATCTGAGCAACAAGTGCCGTGATCAGCAGGCGGCTCCCCCACGTGTCTTCACATACTAGACCTGGGGAAATCTGGTGGAGGCACCTCGATGTACCATAGATGACCTCCTCCATCAGGCCCATACAGTAAGACGAGACCTCCTTTTTTTTCTACGAGATTCTGGCCAGTTTCTGGGGAAAATTGCGAGTGAGTTGAGCTGAGGGCCTTTGTGCAGGCGGCAGTTCATGACCAGTACGTACCGGCATCACTCCTTCAGGCTTAGAAGCTAGTGTCCATTTCTGCATAGTTACTAGGGGATACACACCCCCTTGGAAATAGGAATTTCAGAGGTGCAGGCAGGTCACTAATATCGACTGAATATTGCAGGAATTAAGACTCCCGGTTGCACGTGGTTCTGAGGGGAAGTCCAGAGGGGAGGGAAGTCTTGCAACATCAGTCATTTGTGGAAATCTGTTCTATAAGCCATTTGTGAGGCTGAGGTGCCGACCTCAGAGCTCGGTGTCAACAGAGCTAGCTAGGGTAAGCAACTCACATGGAGGCAGTCTAGACAAATTTTCACACAGAGTTAATTTGTTCTATATATAGGGTAGGATCTGTGTTGCTTAGTCTATCTTTCTAGTTTGGTCCCACCTTATGTTTTTGTTATTGAAGTTGAATTTGGTGAAGGCTCCCTCGTGACTGACCATATTTTCTCCATCTGGGGCTCCCCACATACATGTCTGAACCTCTTTTATGTTGTGATCTGAGTATATTGTTTTTGATATGACAACATTTCGTATCAGATCATTGTTGTTAGTGAAGATGAGGTCCAGCATATTCTCCAGTCTTGTTTACCTGGAGTTTACCTGGAGAGAGTTCCGGGGATCAACACCCCCGCGTTCCGGTCTGCGACCAGGCCTCCTGGTGGATCAGAGCCTGATCAACCAGGCTGTTACTGCTGGCTGCACGCAATCCAACGTACGAGCCACAGCCCAGCTGGTCAGGTACCGACTTTAGGTGCTTGTCCAGTGCCAGCTTGAAGACTGCCAGGGGTCTATTGGTAATCCCCCTTATGTATGCCGGGAGGCAGTTGAACAGTCTAGGGCCCCTGACACTTATTGTATGGTCTCTTAACGTGCTAGTGACACCCCTGCTTTTCATTGGGGGATGTTGCATCGTCTGCCAAGTCTTTTGCTTTCTTTGTGAGTGATTTTCTAGGATTTTCCAGGTGTATATAATCATGTATCTCTCCTGCCTGCGTTCCAGGGAATACAGGTTCAGGAACATTAAGTGCTCCCAGTAATTGAGGTGTTTTATCTCCATTATGCGCGCCATGAAGGTTCTCTGTACATTTTCTAGGTCAGCAATTTCACCTGCCTTGAAAGGTGCTGTTAGTGTGCAGCAATATTCCAGCCTAGATAGAACAAGCGACCTGAAGAGTGTCATCATGGGCTTGGCATCCCTAGTTTTGAAGGTTCTCATTATCCATCCTCTCATTTTTCTAGCAGCTGCGATTGATATAATGTTATGGTCCTTGAAGGCGAGATCCTCCGACATGATCACTCCCAGGTCTTTGACGTTGGTTTTTCGCTCTATTTTGTGGAAGGAATTTGTTTTGTACCCTAATGAAGTTTTAATTTCCTCGTGTCTACCATATCGGAGTAATTGAAATTTCTCATCGTTGAACTTCATATTGTTTTCTGCAGCCCATTGAAAGATTTGGTTGATGTCTGCCTGGAGCCTTGCAGTGTCTGCAATGGAAGACACTCATGCAGATTCGGGTGCCATCTGCAAAGGAAGACACGGTGCTGTGGCTGACATCCTTGTCTATGTCAGATATGAGGATGAGAAACAAGATGGGAGAGAGTACTGTGCCTTGTGCTCTGTCCGATCACACAGTTACTCTACACTCAAGAAGCCTCTCTTCAACCCCGCCGGGGTGTAGAATTTATATTCTACAAACGTCACATCCTTTTCACAATGCTGTCGAATCGTGAGAAAATCAAGCCTGTAAATGGTGCAATAAATGACTTCTCGAAGTTAGCTTTAGCTACCGTCGTTAGGACCTGCCTGCAGGTCAAATTTACGGCAATCCACTCTCTGAAGGACTCCTTCATTGTCGTCTGCACAGTCGACACGGAAGCATCAAAACTAATGGACGACTCTTCAATCAGGACCCTACAAACACAACAATTCACTCTATCCCAGTCTCCATTCTTGAAGTCGAAACGTTCGGTCTTTGTGAAAAGACTGGACAATATCGTCACCTCTCTCTCTACTGAAGCACTGAAGACATCTACTGAGGAACAAAACACCTGGGCCTCGGTAGACAGCATCTCCAAGATCCCTAACGCCTCATCTATGCTAAAGATTACATTCTCAGACATCTCCATGGCTGCCCAAGCTCTCTCTCGGTGTGGCCATCTCATATTACCACATTCACCCTAGTCATATAGAACAAGAACGTTTCACATACATCTCCCACTGCTGGACCTGCTACTCCTATAAACACACCACCAAGGACTGCCCCATCAAGGATAAGAAGTTTTGTTCAAAATGTGGGAATGATGGACACGATTTCAGATCCTGCACCATTACTACAGCACCAACATCTCTTAACTGCAAGGGTAATCATCATACCCTTGCAGCTAAGTGCCCACTCAGGAAAGAAATCACATTGAAGAAAACTAAAGTTCTGAAGAACACCTCCAATTCACCGACATACGCTGCAGTAACCAAACCAGGAGGGAATTACTAGTGAAATGAGCAAATTCGCCGATGACACAAAGATAGGTAGAATAATTGATTCAAACGTAGATATCAGGGAACTTCAGGAGGATTTAGACAAACTCAATACCTGGTCAGCAAAGTGGCAGATGCAGTTCAATGTAGATAAATGCAAGGTTCTGAAGCTCGGGAGTGTCCATAACCCTAGCCAAATCCAGTCATTCCTGGAGTGGAACCACAGTCGATGGCCTCCACTCCAAACCAACAGATACAGATACAAATGCCAGAAAAAAAATCCCCCCCCCCAGTACCAACAATACCACCAGTCCGATGACATTCTTCTTTGCAAATATACAGGGTCTAAAGCCAGCAACAAACAACAAAATACCTTTCATCCGTGGACTGCTTGCAGAGGCAAAGGCAATGTTCGCGACTTTCACTGAGACCCACATAAAGGATCACTTAGACAACGAAATATGGATCCCAGGTTACAACCTATACAGATGTGACAGAGTGAACAGGCAAAAAGGGGGGGTTGGCCTGTACATTGCAGTCACTTGTTTGCACAGAACTGCTTAATGCCTCAAATGATGTAGTGGAAGTTTTAGCAGTAAAGGTCGAGAACCAAAACCTAGTCATTGTGGTAGTCTACAAGCCTCCGGATGCAACATCCCAGCAATTCCAGGAACAGCTGTTAAAAATTGACAACTGTCTGGAAAATCTTCCAGCTCCTGCACCCAACATCATGCTCCTGGGGGATTTCAACTTAAGGCACCTAAAATGGAGGAATATAGCAAATAATATTGTTGCAGTAATAACACCAGGAGGCAGCTCTGATGAAAACTCACACTCACACGAGCTTTTAAATCTCTGCACAAAATTCAATTTAAACCAGCAAATAATAGAGCCTACTAGAATGGAGAATACACTAGACCTCATCTTCACTAACAATGATGATCTCATAAGAAATGTCACCATATCAAAAACAATATACTCAGATCACAACATAATTGAGGTTCAGACATGTATGCGCAGAGCCCCAGACCGACAAAATGAGATTAGTAACGAGGGAGCATTCACCAAATTCAACTTCAATGACTTAAGAAATCGTAATGACACGATTGCAAATAAACCATACCCCCGGCCGGGATTGAATACCCCCGGCCGGGGGTATGGTTCAACTTCAATAACTAAAACATAAAGTGGGACCAAGTAAACCAAGTCCTAACCGATATAAGCTGGGAAGATATACTAAGCAACACAGACCCCAACTTATGCCTAGAACAGATTAACTTGGTGGCACTCGATGCATGCACAAGACTTACTCCTCTAAGAAAAAGGAGGAGTAGATGTAAAATAGAAAGAGACAGGCGCTTTCTTTACAGGCGACGGAGAAGAATAACAGAGCGGCTAAAAGTGGTCAATCTATCTGAAATGCGTAGGGAGACACTGGTCAGAGAAATAGCAAACATCGAACTTAAGCTAAAGGAATCTTATAGGAGTCAGGAATCGCGGGAAGAACTAAACGCCATAAATGAAATCGAAAGAAACCCAAAGTATTTCTTCTCCTATGCCAAATCAAAGTCGAGAACAACGTCCAGTATTGGGCCCTTACTTAAACAAGATGGGTCCTACACAGATGACAGCAAGGAAATGATTGAGCTACTCAAGTCCCAGTATGACTCAGTTTTTAGCAAGCCACTAACCAGACTGAGAGTCGAAGATCAAAATGAATTTTTTATGAGAGAGCCACAGAATTTGGTTAACACAAGCCTATCTGATGTTATCCTGACGCCAAATGACTTCGAACAGGCGATAAATGACATGCCCATGCACTCTGCCCCAGGGCCAGACTCATGGAACTCCGTGTTCATCAAGAACTGCAAGTAGCCCCTATCATGAGCCTTTACCATCCTATGGAGAGGGAGCATGGACACGGGGGTCGTCCCACAGTTACTAAAAACAACAGACATAGCCCCACTCCACAAAGGGGGCAGTAAAGCAACAGCAAAGAACTACAGACCAATAGCACTAACATCCCATATCATAAAAATCTTTGAAAGGGTCCTAAGAAGCAAGATCACCATCCATCTAGAAACCCATCAGTTACACAACCCAGGGCAACATGGGTTTAGAACAGGTCGCTCCTGTCTGTCTCAACTATTGGATCACTACGACAAGGTCCTAGATGCACTAGAAGACAAAAAGAATGCAGATCTAATATATACAGACTTTGCAAAAGCCTTCGACAAGTGTGACCATGGCGTAATAGCGCACAAAATGCGTGCTACAGGAATAACAGGAAAAGTCGGTCGATGGATCTATAATTTCCTCACTAACAGAACACAGAGAGTAGTAGTTAACAGAGTAAAGTCCGAGGCAGGCACAGTGAAAAGCTCTGTTCCACAAGGCACAGTACTCGCTCCCATCTTGTTCCTCATCCTCATATCTGACATAGACAAGGATGTCAGCCACAGCACCGTGTCTTCCTTTGCAGATGACACCCGAATCTGCATGACAGTGTCTTCCATTGCAGACACTGCAAGGCTCCAGGCGGACATCAACCAAATCTTTCAGTGGGCTTCAGAAAACAATATGAAGTTCAACGATGAGAAATTTCAATTACTCAGATATGGTAAACATGAGGAAATTAAATCTTCATCAGAGTACAAAACAAATTCTGGCCACAAAATAGAGCAAAACACCAACGTCAAAGACCTGGGAGTGATCATGTCGGAGGATCTCACCTTCAAGAACCATAACATTGTATCGATCGCATCTGCTAGAAAAATGACAGGATGGATAATGAGAATCTTCAAAACGAGCAATGCCAAGCCCATGATGACACTCTTCAAATTCAAATTCAATTCAAATTCAAAGTTTATTCTCTATAAGGATTACAACGCTGAGTTTACAGAAATTTGGTTATTGTGTGGTTTACATGTAGTAAAATTGTGATTACAGTGTACCACTAGAACGCTTAGCATAGCTAGGCATTGTAAAATATTACAAATTATGAGGTAAGTTGGTATTATGGCTAAGTGACTAAATACTAGTTTGTGCATTTAGCAATGTGAATGCTTTTGTTTTGGCACAGTACATAGTTTCAGTATTGGAGTATCACAGGATTCATTATTTTAAGATTGAGATTAATATTTCTGTTTATGGTCAAATGAGTGAGTGAGTGTAAGTGTGAACCACCAGGTGGTATTCGTGTAGTTAGTTGACGGGGTGTATCAGGGAGATAAGATGTTTTCTAATGGTAGTTTTGAAGGTGATGAATGTGTCTGCAGTTCTAGAGTTCTCAGGTAGGGTATTCCAGATTTTAGGGCCTTTGACATACATTGAATTTTTGTAAAGGTTTAGTCGGACACGGGGAATGTCTTAGAGATGTTTGTGTCTGGTGTTATGCCTGTGGGTTCTGTCACAACTATCAAGAAAGCGTTTTAGGTCAAGGTTGATATTAGAGTTTAAGGCCCTGTAGATGTAGATTGCACAGTAGTAAGTGTGGAAGTACTGAACTGGGAGTAAGTTTAGGTCTATGAAGAGTGGGGGGGGGTGTTGCCAGGGATGGGATTTAGTGATTATTCTTACTGCAGCTTTTTGTTGGGTTATTATTGGCTTTAGGTGTGTTGCTGCAGTTGATCCCCAAGCACAAATAGCATAGGTGAGGTATGGATAAATAAGTGAGTGGTATAGTGTGAGAAGGGCATTTTGCAGCACGTAGTATCGTATCTTGGAGAGGATCCCAACCGTTTTGGATACTTTTTTGGTTATATGCTGGATATGGGTGCTGAAATTCAGGTTGTTGCCTAGGAATTTTCCCCCATTATTTCTGGTAATTAGAGTGTTGTCAATCTTAATGTTAATTTGTGCATCTCCTGCTCTGCTACCAAACATAATATAGTAGGTTTTGTCAGTGTTAAGCGTAAGTTTATTGGCTGTCATCCAAGTCGATATTTTAATCAGCTCCTCATTCACAATGGTGTTGAGGGTGGCAAGATTAGGGTGAGAGATGACATAAGTCGTGTCATCAGCAAAGAGAATGGGTTTCAGGTGTTGGGATACGTTTGGAAGGTCATTGATGTATATGAGGAAGAGCAGGGGACCAAGGACACTTCCCTGCGGAACTTCAGTATCAAGTGGCCGTGTTGCTGATGCTGTGTCTTTAATGGTGACGTACTGATACCTTTTAGTAATGTAAGATTTGAAATAAGCAAGCGCATGGCCTCTTATACCGTAATGATCAAGTTTGTGGAGTAGGATGTCGTGGTCTACTGTGTCAAAAGCTTTTCTTAGGTCAATAAAAATTCCTAGTGGATATTCCTTATTTTCCAATGCTGTGTAAAGCAGATCTAGCATTTTTATGATTGCATCATTAGTGCTTTTATTTTTCCTGAATCCAAATTGGCAGGGGTTGAGTATGTTTTGAGCCGTTATAAATGAATACAGTCTCCTGTGCACGAGTTTCTCAAAGATTTTGGATAGCAATGGTAAGTTAGATATTGGCCTATAGTTGTTTAAGTCTGTAGGGTCACCACCTTTATGTATTGGTGTAACCCTTGCCATCTTGAGTAGTTTCGGGAAGGTGCTAGTCTCTAGTGACTTGTTAAAAAGTAATGAAATTGCATGCGAAAGGACATGGGCCGCTCGCTTGTACAGTAATGGTGGGACATGAGACAGATTCCCCGAGTTATTTTTAAGTGACTTTATAATCTCAATGACTTCCGTGGGCTCAGTTGGTGCAAGATAGAAGGAATTAGGGAAATTCCCATCTAGGTAGTCCCCGGCATGGGCATTGGTATGTGGGATTTTACTAGCGAGATTAGATCCTATGTTTGAGAAGAAGTCGTTTATCTTGTTAGCTGTGTCAGTGGGATGTAGTGGTGTTTCATTAGGTTTAGTTAGGACAATATTCTTGGTTTTTCTCAGTTTGTGGGTCCCTAGAATCTGAGAGAGTGTTTTCCAGGTCTTTTTTATATCTCCTCTAGTGTCTGTGAATCTACTGGAGTAGTATAGTTGTTTGGCTTTCTTTATTACTTTGGTGAGAGCTGATGAATAGTGTTTATGAGTATCTTTGTGTATTAAGCCCTGTCTATATTGCTTTTCATATTGGTGTTTCTTGTCAATGGATTTCAGAATGGTGCTGGTTAGCCATGGGCAACCAAGCCGTTTGTTTGTGATCTGTTTTGTTTTTATAGGACAATGTTTGTTGTATAGTCTAAGTAATTTGTTAAGAAAAATGTCTGTCCAGTCATCAATACCATTGGCCTTGGAGAATTCTGTAGGCCAATCAACAGTCTCTAGGTCAGCTGTGAACTTCCTTACTGAGGCCTCGTCATGGAGTCTAAATGAGACTTTGTTGTATTTAAGTGGTGGTTTACTAATGTTTTCAGGAGGAAGGTAGGGTAGTGGTCTGTAGTGCTATCTGTGATTATCCCTGATTTAAGGGGGGCTTGTATATTGGTCCATATGTGGTCTATTATGGTTGCACTTGTCTCAGTGAGCCTGGTTGGTTTAGTTATTGTTGGTATGAGAAGTGTGTTGTTCATATTGTTGATGAAATCAGTTACAGGCTGATCATCTAGTAAGCCAAGGTTGATGTTGAAGTCTCCAGCTAAGAGAAGGTGGTGCTTATTCATTTGTCTGTTTGTTATTAGTGACTTTAATTTCTCGCTGAAATTTGGGATGTTTGTGTGAGGCATCCGGTAATTGGCACCGATTGTTATAGGCGTCTTAAGGTTTTTTACAGTAAAATTAGCAAAAATGTATTCCCCATATTCATCACTAAAGCAAGTGGTGCTAAGACAAGATAATTGGTCATTTGTTCTATCTAGGCTGGAATATTGCTGCACACTAACAGCACCTTTCAAGGCAGGTGAAATTGCTGACTTAGAAAATGTACAGAGAACCTTCACGGCGCGCATGACGGAGATAAAACACCTCAATTACTGGGAGCGCTTGAGGTTCCTGAACCTGTATTCCCTGGAACACAGGCGGGAAAGATACATGATTATATACACCTGGAAAATCCTAGAGGGACTAGTACCGAACTTGCACACGAAAATCACTCACTACGAAAGCAAAAGACTTGGCAGACGATGCAACATCCCCCAAATAAAAAGCAGGGGTGTCACTAGCACGTTAAGAGACCATACAATAAGTGTCAGGGGCCCGAGACTGTTTAACTGCCTCCCAGCATACATAAGGGGGATTGCCAACAGACCCCTGGCAGTCTTCAAGCTGGCGCTGGACAAGCACCTAAAGTCAGTTCCTGATCAGCCGGGCTGTGGCTCGTACGTTGGTTTGCGTGCAGCCAGCAGTAACAGCCTGATTGATCAGGCTCTGATCCACCAGGAGGCCTGGTCACAGACCGGGCCGCCAGGGCGTTGACCCCCGGAACTCTCTCCAGGTAAACTCCAGGTAGCACTTATAAGTTAAACAATGTAGAACTTAGCCATACAGATTGTAAAAAGGACTTGGGGGTTATGGTGAGCAGTAACCTTAAACCAAGACAGCAGTGCCTAAGCGTACATAATAGGGCAAATAGATTATTGGGATTTATATCAAGAAGTGTAGGCAACAGAATGCAACAGTTAGGTATCTTTATTTCGAAACGTTTCGCCTACACAGTAGGCTTCTTCAGTCGAGTACAAAAAAGTTGATAGAAGCAGAAGAGACTTGAAGACGATGTAATCAGTCCATCACCCTTAAAGTTTTCAGGTGGTCAGTCCCTCAGTCTGGAGAAGAGCATTGTTCTATAGTCTGAAACAATAGACTATAGAACAATGCTCTTCTCCAGACTGAGGGACTGACCACCTCAAAACTTTAAGGGTGATGGACTGATTACATCGTCTTCAAGTCTCTTCTGCTTCTATCAACTTTTCTGTACTCGACTAAAGAAGCCTACTGTGTAGGCGAAACGTTTCGAAATAAAGATACATAACTGTTGCATATGTGTCTTACCTAACAACCTGTCGGTATTTTATACCATTTTAATGTTCAGGCAACAGAAGTCCAGAGGTTACACTGCAGCTTTATACATCATTAGTAAGGCCTCACCTAGATTATGCAGCTCAGTTCTGGTCCCCATATTACAGAATGGACATAAATTCGTTAGAAAACATTCAGCGTAGAATGACTAAATTAATACATAGCATTAGAAATCTTCCTTATGAAGAAAGATTGAAGACTCTTAAATTACATTCACTTGTTACGAAGAATGAGGGGAGACATGATCGAAGTCTATAAGTGGAAGATAGGTATTAATAAAGGGGATATTAATAAGGTCTTGAGGATATCTCTCCAAGAGAGAACCCGCAGTAATGGATTTAAATTAGACAAGTTTAGATTTAGAAAGGACATAGGAAAGTATTGGTTTGGAAATAGGGTAGTTGATGAGTGGAACAGTCTACCTAGTTGGGTTATTGAGGCTAGGACTTTAGGTAGCTTCAAATTTAGGTTGGATAAATATATGAGTGGGAGGGGTTGGATTTGAGTGGGACTTGCAAATGAGTGGATAGAGTTATCAAACCTTATTTCTTGGGGAGCATTGAAAATTGGGTTGGGCAAATGTTTTGTTAGTGGGACGGATTGTACACCTGCCGAGTATGGGCCAACAGGCCTGCTGCAGTGATCCTCCTTTCTTATGTTCTTATATTGTTAGTGTCTTCCTGTGTAAAAACCGAGAGAAAATAATTATTTTAAATGAAGCACATTTCATTCTCTTTGTCAGTAAGATGCCTCAAATTATTTTTAAGGGGACCTATCTTATCCCTAACTTTTGTTCTACAGACCTGGAAAAAACTTTCTGGGTTAGTTTTCGAATCCCTAGCAACTTTGATTTCTAGATGAATGGTTCAGAGAACCGACATGTTGATAAATTAGACACATGTGCAACTCTTGGGTATCTTTATTGAGGAAACGTTTCGCCACACAGTGGCTTCATCAGTCCATACAAAGGAGAATCTTGAAGAACAGGAGGAGAATGAGGCAATCAGTCCCTCAACCTTGAGTCGATGTGGTCAGTCCATCAATCTTGAATAGAATCATTCCGACAGTATTTAAGTCTCCGCACTGTCGCTTGATCTTCAGATAGTTCCTGACTATGGAACTGAACTTCTCCAGGCCGAGGGACTGACAACCTCAAATTCTACGACTTTAAGGGTGATGGACTGATTACATCGTCTTCACATCTCTACTGTTCCTGCCTACTTTCTGTATTCGACTGAAGAAGCCTACTGTGTAGGCGAAACGTTTCGGAATAAAGTTGTCTAACTGTTGCATATGTGTCTTACCTAACAAGTCAAGCAGGTTATTTCCCCTTGTAGGCTCTGTCACAAACTGCCTCAAAAAAACAATCCTGGACTACTTCTAAGATTCTAAATTCCCAGTCAAGAAATTCCAATCAATATGATTGAAGTTAAAGTCTCCTAGAATTACTACATTATCATGCCTTGTGGCCTTAACAGTTTCCTCCCATAGCAGTCTCCCCTGGTCCCTATCTAAGTTTGGGGGACGGTATATTACTCCTAAAATAAATTTTTCATGACCCTCTGAAAATTCTATCCACACTCTGTATGTGTTACTTCAGACTTAACACCCGTTTTTATGCAACAGTTCAAGCGATCTCGGACATACAATGCCACCCCACCCCCCTTCCCGATACTTCTATCTACTTGGAACAATTTAAAACCCTGAATGTGACATTCTGCAGGCATGTCCCGACTTTTTGAATTAAACCATGTCTCAGTTATGGCAAATACATCAATGTTACCTGCACTAGCAACTAATCTCAACTCGTCCATCTTATTCCTAGCACTACAGCAATTAGCATAATATACATTGAAGGACCCTCCTTTCTCTTTACCCTTTCTGCTCATTTCTGTTTTTCTACTAACCCTACACCTAGTGTCACTGGCTTTCCAATATCTACCTCGTTCTGCTTATTACTAGTTCCCCTAGAACTCATAATATTACTACACTGGGACTTTACTGTTTTCCCGCCAAAACCCATACCACTTACTATTCCTAGTTTAATGTCCTAACAGCTCCCTCCACTGCAGTTGCCAGTGCCTCCACCCTACACCTAGATAAGTGAACCCCATCCCTGGCATACATGTCATTTCTGCCATAGAAGAGGTCCCAGTTGTCAATGAATGTTACCGCATTTTCCTTACAGTATTTGTCCAGCCAGCAATTGACACCAATTGCCTTGGACAACCATTTGTTTCCAACTCCTCTCCTTTGCAAAATACCACATATGACAGGGTTTCCACCCTTCTTCCTAATTATTTCTATTGCTGACCTATACCTGCTAATCAGGCCCTCACTCCTACGGCTGCCAACATCGTTGCCTCCTGCACTGAGGGAGATAATAGGATTGTTCCCATTACCTCTCATGATGTCATCCAGATGGCTAACAATATCCCCCATCCCAGCCCCAGGAAAACATACCCTCTACCTCCTCTTCCTGTCCCTAAGACAAAATGCCCTATCCATAAACTTAACCTATCTCCAACTAAAACAATGTTCTTACCTTCACTTGTGGAATTCGCCATGACGTTCTTGATGGTCTTTGTTGGGGTTTCTAGGGATGTTTCACTCACATTTTCCAATGCTTCCTTGGTGCTCATTGTGATGTTCCCAATTGACAACCCACATTCGTCAGGTAGCACCGAAAATGGGTTGGAAGTTTCCACAGTAGTCTTCTGGTTCTTTGTTGTTTCTGCCTCTCCAACAGTCTTCTTGATCCTGAGCTTGGCTTCATGTTGTGCAGCCACTGACCAGGTTCCTCTCTTAACCTGAGGACTCACAACAGGATTACTACGAATCCTCTTGTTCTCCTCCGTTACTTGCCATATCTCCAGCTTAGCAACCCTAAGCTCCTCTTTTAGCTGCTGGTAGAGTTGCTCAAGAGAGGGCATCCTGGTTCAGATTCACAGAGAGCACACGAACAAGTCTTCACAGAGCTAAGTACACGTCACCACTTAGAAATGAAAATACAGAGAATGTTTAATTTATATTTAATCTTTTTCATTAAGGAAAATAAAGAATGTGAAGAAAGTTATAATAGTTTTTCCCTCTAACAGCAAGAACCGGGTGCTAATGGAGAGGAAATAAATAACGGGATAACTCACGTTCGTCCCGGTAAAGGCTTTGAGCCCAGCTTTACCATGTTCAAGAAGATTGAGGTGAATGGTAACAAGGAGCATCCTCTGTACACATACCTCAAGGTAAGGAAGAAAGTGGACTGTTTGTGGAATTATCTGACAGACAGGCACTCAGCTCACATACTGAGGTCCGGGGTTCGATCCACGGTACGGCTGGGAATATTAGGACATGTTTCCTTAAGACACCTACTGTCCATGTTTACCAATCAGTAAAATAGGTACCAAAGTCTTAGTTGACTACTGTGGGTCGCATCCAGGGGATAAAATTCACCTAATTTGCCTAAAATGCTGTGCATGACAAAGGGCTTTCTGTATAGTGGTACTTTATTGATATCAGCTAAACCTGTATATCTTGTTCATATACTTGTGTAAATAAAGATTATTATTATATGATTATTATTATAACTTTTACTTATTATTATAATCCTGCGCCATATTGTTTTAATCTGCAAATTGCGATGTGTTTTGGTATGTATCAATCAATTCTCCTGGAACCAATTATGAAATTTAGCAATAGCCGACTTATTATATATACAGAATGACTTAGACCTGACTTAGGCATGTGATAAAGTCCATGTTTTTATGCCTAACATATAGGCTGCTTTCGAGGCTATGACATCGATATATATCAGAAGAGTCTTACTAATAAAAAATTCTCAGAGAATGTTCATGTTTTTTTTTTTCAATATGAACCGTTTTACTTATACCGGAAAAATCTATCTTTAACATCCAAAAAAAAAAAAACAGTATTTGAAAGCTCAGTATTCAACCTCTTGATTGGTTAAAATTTAAGGAAGTTGTTACATTGAACAATATATGAGCCAAACATATTTAGTTCAACTCTGTATGGTCTAGTTCTGATTATAATATGAACATTATTCTAGAATTCACAGGATATATGTATTTATGGTTAATATAATCTAAAAGCTGCAACCTATGTTGACATAATATCTTCATTTACTACAAGTACATGTACAAGATGTACAGTCCTAGCTGACATCAATGACATAATACTATTTATTTATTTATTTATTTATTTATTTATTTAATGTCTTTGCAAACAGTACATTGAGATTGTGTATATACAATAGTGGGTTGCAATACAAAGAGAACCTCTATTATGCCTGGGCATTATGGGTCAACTTAACATTATTGGCTTACAGTCTACTTAACACTAAGGAGTATATCATAGTTGTACAGTAGGATAGTAATTATTTCATAGTTGTACAGTAGAATATTAATTATAAATGAATCAAAATTTGTATAATACAAAGATATATTTATATTCTTAAATGCTTTTGTGAAAAACAATGATTCAATTATATTTGATCAGGCTCTGATCCACCATGAGGCCTGGTCACAGACCGGGCCGCGGGGGCGTTGACCCCCGGAACTCTCTCCAGGTAAACTCCAGGTAATGGATAAAAGGTTCAATGTGATTGTTGAAGTTATGATGTGGGAGTACATAGGTGAGTAAGTGTGTACTGAGTATTTAGCATTTAGTCTAGGGTGATTAAGTGGCTTTTGAGAAGAGTCTTAAATTGATTTTCAGACTGGGTTACTTTAATAACTTCTGGTAATGAATTCCATATTTTGGGGCCCTTTATGTGCATAGAGTTTTTACACAGTGTGATATGGACACGAGGTATATCAAAAAGAGATCTGTGTCTTGTGTTGTGGTCATGTGTCCTGTTTAGGTTGGTGAGGAGAAGTTTGAGTGGGGGGTTTATATTTGTGTGTATTGTTCTGTGTATGTAGTAGGCACATGAATAAGTATGGATGTTCTTAATGGTAAGCAGATTCAGACTTTTGAAAATTGGTGGAGTATGCTGGCAGGAGTGGGAATTTGTTATCATTCTTACTGCTGCCTTTTGCTGGGTTATTAGGGGTTTTAAGTGATTGGATGTTGTTGATCCCCATGCACAAATTCCATATGTAAGATAAGGGTATATGAGTGAATGGTACAGTGCCAGGAGAGCTGATTGTGGAACGTAGTACCTTATCTTTGATAGTATGCCTACAGTCTTGGAGATTTTCTTGGTGATTTGTTGTATGTGTGTCCAGAACTTTAGGCTACTGTCAAGGTGGATACCTAGGAATTTTCCCTCTGCGAGTCTTGTGACTGATGATCCATTTAGCGTAATATTAATTGGATCATTTGCAGCTTTGTTTCCAAACTGAATGAAATAGGTTTTATCAGTGTTCAGGGTAAGTTTGTTAGTCATCATCCAGGCAGATATTTTCTGTAATTCAGCATTGACTGTGTTTGCTAGTATGACTGCGTTTGGGTGGGAAAAGACATATGTAGTGTCATCTGCTAACAATATGGGTTTGAGTAGCTGTGATGCATTCGGTAGATCATTGATGTAGATGAGAAAGAGGAGTGGTCCAAGGACGCTTCCTTGTGGGACTCCTACTGTGATTGGTTGGGTGGAAGAGTTTGCATCATTTGCATACACATATTGAGTTCTGTTACTAAGGTATGACTTTAGGTAGTTGAGGGAGTGGCTTCTGATACCATAGTGCATTAATTTGGAGTACAGTAGTTCATGGTCAACTGTATCGAAAGCTTTACGTAAATCAATGAAAATGCCCAGCGGGACTTCTTTCTTTTCGAGTGCGGTATATATTAGTTCTAGCATGTGTATGATAGCATCATTTGTGCTTTTATTATTCCTGAATCCAAACTGACAAGGGTTTAATATGTTGTGCGAGACGAGGTAGGAATAGATCCGTCTATGAATTAATTTTTCAAAGATTTTAGAGAGCAGTGGTAAGTTAGATATTGGTCTATAGTTATTCAAGTCAGCTTGGTCACCTCCTTCGTGGATCGGAGTGACCCTCGCTATTTTGAGGATTGTTGGGAAGGTAGATGATTCAATGGATTTGTTAAAGAGCGTTGCAGTAATTGGTGACAATACTTGAGAAGCTTTTTTGTACATAAAAGCAGGCAAGTTGTTTATGTCTCCTGCCTTGTTTTTAAGGGTGTTTGTGATGAGCAAATATTCAGTGAGGTTGGTTGGAGATAGGAATAGCGTATTTGGGTAGGTTCCTATGAGGTAGTCTGATGGACGGGTGTTTGTGCTTGGAATTTTGTTTGCTAGATTTTTTTCCTATGGTGGAGCAGAAAACATTAAGTCTGTTTGCTGTTTCGGTTGGAGTGAGTAGGGGTTCATCTGATTTTGTTAGTCTGATTACCTGGAGTTTACGTGGAGAGAGTTCCGGGGGTCAACGCCCCCGCGGCCCGGTCTGTGACCAGGCCTCCTGGTGGATCAGAGCCTGATCAACCAGGCTGTTACTGCTGGCTGCACGCAAACCAACGTACGAGCCACAGCCCGGCTGGTCAGGAACCGACAACGAAATATGGATCCCAGGTTACAACCTATACAGATGTGACAGAGTGAACAGGCAAAAGAGGGGGGTTGGCCTGTACATTGCAGAGTCACTTGTTTGCACAGAACTGCTAAATGCCTCAAATGATGAAGTGGAAGTTTTAGCAGTAAAGGTCGAGAACCAAAACCTAGTCATTGTGGTAGTCTACAAGCCTCCAGATGCAACATCTCAGCAATTCCAGGAACAGCTCTTAAAAATTGACCACTGTCTGGAAAATCTTCCAGCCCCTGCACCCAACATCTTGCTCCTGGGGGATTTCAACTTAAGGCACCTAAAATGGAGGAATATAGCAAATAATATTGTTGCAGTAATAACACCAGGAGGCAGCTCTGATGAAAACTCACACTCACACGAGCTTTTAAATCTCTGCACAAAATTCAATTTAAACCAGCAAATAATAGAGCCTACTAGACTGGAGAATACACTAGACCTCATCTTCACTAACAATGATGATCTGATAAGAAATTTCACCATATCAAAAACAATATACTCAGATCACAACATAATTAAGGTTCAGACATGTATGCGTGGAGCCCCAGACCGACATAATGAGACTAGTCACGAGGGAGCATTCACCAAATTCAACTTCAGTAACAAAAACATAAAGTGGGACCAAGTAAACCAAGTCCTAACCGATATAAGCTGGGAAGATATACTAAGCAACACAGACCCCAACGTATGCCTAGAACACATTAACTTGGTGGCACTCGATGTATGCACAAGGCTTATTCCTCTAAGAAAAAGGAGGAGTAGATGTAAAATAGAAAGAGACAGGCGCTCCCTTTACAGGCGATGGAAAAGAATAACAGAGCGGCTAAAAGAGGTCAATATATCTGAAATGCGTAGGGAGACACTGGTCAGAGAAATAGCAAGCATCGAACTCAAGCTAAAGGAATCTTATAGGAGTCAGGAATCGCGGGAAGAACTAAAAGCCATAAATGAAATCGAAAGAAACCCAAAGTATTTCTTCTCCTATGCCAAATCAAAGTCGAGAACAACATCCAGTATTGGGCCCCTACTTAAACAAGATGGGTCCTACACAGATGACAGCAAGGAAATGAGTGAGCTACTCAAGTCCCAATATGACTCAGTATTTAGCAAGCCGCTAACCAGACTGAGAGTCGAAGATCAAAATGAATTTTTTATGAGAGAGCCACAAAATTTGGTTAACACAAGCCTATCCGATGTTATCTTGACGCCAAATGACTTCGAACAGGCGATAAATGACATGCCCATGCACTCTGCCCCAGGGCCAGACTCATGGAACTCCGTGTTCATCAAGAACTGCAAGAAGCCCCTATCATGAGCCTTTTCCATCCTATGGAGAGGGAGCATGGACACGGGGGTCGTCCCACAGTTACTAAAACCAACAGACATAGCCCCACTCCACAAAGGGGGCAGTAAAGCAACAGCAAACAACTACACACCGATAGCACTAACATCCCGTATCATAAAAATCTTTGAAAGGGTCCTAAGAAGCAAGATCACCACCCATCTAGAAACCCATCAGTTACACAACCCAGGGCAACATGGGTTTAGAACAGGTCGCTCCTGTCTGTCTCAACTATTGGATCACTACGACAAGGTCCTAAATGCACTAGAAGATAAAAAGAATGCAGATGTAATATATACAGACTTTGCAAAAGCCTTCGACAAGTGTGACCATGGCGTAATAGAGCACAAAATGCGTGCTAAAGGGATAACAGGAAAAATCGGTCGATGGATCTATAATTTCCTCACTAACACAACACAGAGAGTAGTCGTCAACAGAGTAAAGTCCGAGGCAGCTACGGTGAAAAGCTCTGTTCCACAAGGCACAGTACTCGCTCCCATCTTGTTCCTCATCCTCATATCCGACATAGACAAGGATGTCAGCCACAGCACCGTGTCTTCCTTTGCAGATGACACCCGAATCTGCATGACAGTGTCTTCCATTGCAGACACTGCAAGGCTCCAGGCAGACATCAACCGAATCTTTCAGTGGGCTGCAGAAAACAATATGAAGTTCAACGATGAGAAATTTCAATTACTCAGATATGGTAAACACGAGGAAATTAAATCTTCATCAGAGTACAAAACAAATTCTGGCCACAAAATAGAGCGAAACACCAACGTCAAAGACCTGGGAGTGATCATGTCGGAGGATCTCACCTTCAAGGACCATAACATTGTATCAATCGCATCTGCTAGAAAAATGACAGGATGGATAATGAGAACCTTCAAAACTAGGGAGGCCAAGCCCATGATGACACTCTTCAGGTCACTTGTTCTATCTAGGCTGGAATATTGCTGCACACTAACAGCACCTTTCAAGGCAGGTGAAATTGCTGACCTAGAAAATGTACAGAGAACCTTCACGGCTCGCATAACGGAGATAAAACACCTCAATTACTGGGAGCGCTTGAGGTTCCTGAACCTGTATTCCCTGGAATGCAGGCGGGAGAGATACATGATTATATACACCTGGAAAATCCTAGAGGGACTAGTACCGAACTTGCACACGAAAATCACTCACTACGAAAGCAAAAGACTTGGCAGACGATGCAACATCCCCCCAATGAAAAGCAGGGGTGTCACTAGCACGTTAAGAGACGATACAATAAGTGTCAGGGGCCCGAGACTGTTCAACTGCCTCCCAGCATACATAAAGGGGATTACCAACAGACCCCTGGCAGTCTTCAAGCTGGCACTGGACAAGCACCTAAAGTCGGTTCCTGACCAGCCGGGCTGTGGCTCATACGTTGGTTTGCGTGCAGCCAGCAGCAACAGCCTGGTTGATCAGGCTCTGATAAACCAGGAGGCCTGGTCACAGACCGGGCCGCGGGGGCGTTGACCCCCAGAACTCTCTCCAGGTAAACTCCAGGTGCTTGTCCAGTGCCAGCTTGAAGACTGCCAGGGGTCTGTTGGTAATCCCCCTTCTGTATGCTGGGAGGCAGTTGAACAGTCTCGGGCCCCTGACACTTATTGTATGGTCTGTTAACGTGCTAGTGACACCCCTGCTTTTCATTGGGGATGTTGCATCGTCTGCCAAGTCTTTTGCTTTCGTAGTGAGTGATTTTCGTGTGCAAGTTCGGTACTAGTCCCTCTAGGATTTTCCAGGTGTATATAATCATGTATCTCTCCCGCCTGCATTCCAGGGAATACAGGCTCAGGAACCTCAAGCGCTCCCAGTAATTGAGGTGTTTTATCTCCGTTATGCGTGCTGTGAAGGTTCTCTGTACATTTTCTAGGTCAGCAATTTCACCAGCCTTGAAAGGTGCTGTTAGTGTGCTGCAGTATTCCAGCCTAGATAGAACAAGTGACCTGAAGAGTGTCATCATGGGCTTGGCCTCCCTAGTTTTGAAGGTTCTCATTATCCATCCTGTCATTTTTCTAGCAGATGCGATTGATACAATGTTATTGTCCTTGAAGGTGAGATCCTCCAACATGATCACTCCCAGGTCTTTGACGTTGGTGTTTCGCTCTATTTTGTGGCCAGAATTTGTTTTGTACTCTGATGAAGATTTTATTTTCTCGTGTTTACCATATCTGAGTAATTGAAATTTCTTATCGTTGAACTTCATATTGTTTTCTGCAGCCCACTGAAAGATTTGGTTGATATCCGCCTGGAGCCTTGCAGCGTCTGCAATGGAAGACACTGTCATGCAGATTCGGGTGTCATCTGCAAAGGAAGACACGGTGCTGTGGCTGACATCCTTGTCTATGTCAGATATGAGGATGAGGAACAAGATGGGAGCGAGTACTGTGCCTTGTGGAACAGAGCTTTTCACCGTAGCTGCCTCGGACTTTACTCTGTTGCCTACTACTACTCTGTGTTCTGTTAGTGAGGAAATTATAGATCCATCGACCGACTTTTCCTGTTATTCCTTTAGCACGCATTTTGTGCGCTATTACGCCATGGTCACACTTGTCGAAGGCTTTTGCAAAGTCTGTATATATTACATCTGCATTCTTTTTGTCTTCTAGTGCATCTAGGACCTTGCTTTGTTTTTGGATAACTTTTTAGTTCCAAGAATTTCAGATAGAATTTTCCAGGTTTTTTTCATATCACCTTTGATGTTATGTAATCTATTCTAATAATAAAAATTTTTTGATCTTCTTATCAGGCTGGTAAGTGCTGACGAGTAACATTTAGACTGTTCTCTAGTTATTTGACCCATTCTATACTGTTTTTCATATTTGTGCTTTGTGTTAATGGATTTGAGGATGTTTGGTGTTAGCCAGGGATTATTCAGTCTCTTTGCTGTGATCTGTTTAGTTTTTCTGGGGCAATGTCTGTTATAGAGGCATTGGGCTTTTTTTTGAAAATTATTTATACATTCATACATATCTGTATATGTTTCAAGCTCATTTTGCCAATCGATGTTATTTATAGCTGCTATAAAGTTGTTAACTGCTGTGGCATTATGTAGTCTGAAGGTTACTTTTGTGGTACTTTGCCCAGATTAGTTATGAGAAAGGTTGGGTAGTGGTCTGTAGTGTTGTCTGTAATTATGCCTGATTTTAAAGGGGATATGGTGTTTGTCCAGATGTTGTCTATTAAGGAGATGCTTGTCTCGGAGATTCTTGTAGGTTTAGATATTGCTGGTAGCAACAGGCAGTTACTCATTGTGTTTGTGAATTCGGTTACTTGTGGGTCCTGGTCGTGTAGTATGTTTATGTTGAAATCACCTGTTAGTAGTAGGTGGTCTTTATTCATGTGTGCATCTGTAATCATATTTCCTAGTTTTTCACTAAAGTGGTAAATGTTTGACTGTGGTACTCTGTAGAAGTTTATAACTGTGAGGGGTTTTTGCAGGTCTTTTGATTTAAATTTGGCTATGATATATTCTCCATGTTCATCCCTTGTGCAAGATTCATTCATACATTCGAGTTGATTTGAATAGTATATAGCTGTTCCTCCATCTTGCTGGTCTGTTCTACAGTTGTGTATGACCATGTAGCCAGGAATGGTATAGACATCTGTAATATCAGGCTTAAGCCAGGTTTCTGTGAGTGTGATGATTGATATATTGGAATGAAGGGAACTGAGTAATGCTGTGAGGTCATCATAATGTTTGCTCAAGGATCTGACATTGTAGTTAAAGATGGTTATGTTATTGTTTGTACTGAGTAATGTCTTTGCTTGGTCTGCTGTGTAGTAATTATAGTTGCTGTTTGATTCGTGTAATTCATTTAGTAAAAAGTTTACGTCAGGATCTATGTCTGTAATCATAGGATGAGAGTAATTTTACAAACTAGATTTTCTGAGTAAAATGATATAAGATTTATATTGAATCTACAACTAGACTTATGACTAAGACTCCGTGATTAATCTAAAACTTGTAAAAATTTGAAAGAAAAAGGGATTATTACAGAACCGATAATTCAGTTATACACTTAAGTATCTAATAGCACCTTAATTATTTTAAAAAGTGAGTTTATGAACTACAGTAGATATTTACAATTAAAATAAAAGAGCTAATGGATATAATAGTAAAAGAATGTATTAAAAGTAAAATCAGTAGCACCTGAGGTAGTCTATAGCACCTGGAGTATTTTAATGGCAAAATAGTGAACTTGTTATGCTGAGCATTTCGGGCAAATTAGGTCAGTTTTGTCCCAGGATGTGACCCACACCAGTCCACTAACACCCAGGTACCCATTTATACACTGATTGGTGAAAATGGACGGCAGGTGTCTTATGGAAATACGTCCCTAATGTTTTCCAGTCGTACCGGAGGAGATTCGAGTGCTCTAGGGATCGAGTTACTGGACATAGGTCTTCACTTTACTGTTACAAGATCATATCCAGACAATATCTGAAGTGCAATCGACCAGTATATATATATATATATATATACATATATATACATATATATATATATATATATATATATATATATATATATATATATATATATATATACATATATATACATATATATATATATATATATATATATATATATATATATATATATATATATATATATATATATATATATATATATATATATATATATATATATACATATATATACATATATATATATATATATATATATATATATATATATGTCGTGCCGAATAGGCAGAACTTGCGATCTTGGCTTAAATAGCAACGTTCATCTTGCCATATAGGACAAGCGAAAATTTGTGTATGCAATAATTTCACCAAAATCATTCTGAACCTAACGAAAAAAATGTATTTCACTGTGTTTGTGTAGTATTAAATTCTTGTAAACAAATCTAAAATATATTTAGTTGGGTTAGGCTAAAATAAATTGTTCTTGTTATAATAAGGTTAGGTAAGTTTTCTAAGAGTCTTTTGGTGCAAATTTAAAAAATTTTCATTAACATTAATGAAAAAAATATATCTTTAAACGTATAAGAGAAAATTTTAGAAAGGACTTAATTTTAAATGAGTTCTTGCTAATTGACCAGTTTTACATATTCGGCACGACATATATATATATATATATATATATATATATATATATATATACACACATATATATATATATATATATATATATATATATATATATATATATATATATATATATATATATATATATATATATATATATATACATATATATATATATATATATATATACATATATATATAAACTCTGATCTCTGGCTGAAGGAGACTCGAACCTACGAACCTTAGGACAAGGTACGCAGTGCTTACCTGGAGTTTACCTGGAGAGAGTTCCGGGGGTCAACGCCCCCGCGGCCCGGTCTGAGACCAGGCCTCCTGGTGGATCAGAGCCTGATCAACCAGGCTGTTGCTGCTGGCTGCACGCAAACCAACATACGAGCCACAGCCCGGCTGATCCGGAACTGACTTTAGGTGCTTGTCCAGTGCCAGCTTGAAGACTGCCAGGGGTCTGTTGGTAATCCCCCTTAAGTGTGCTGGGAGGCAGTTGAACAGTCTCGGGCCCCTGACACTTATTGTATGGTCTCTTAACGTGCTAGTGACACCCCTGCTTTTCATTGGGGGGATGGTGCATCGTCTGCCAAGTCTTTTGCTTTCGTAGTGAGTGATTTTCGTGTGCAAGTTCGGTACTAGTCCCTCTAGGATTTTCCAGGTGTATATAATCATGTATCCCTCCCTCCTGCGTTCCAGGGAATACAGGTTTAGCAACCTCAAGCGCTCCCAATAATTGAGGTGTTTTATCTCCGTTATGCGCGCCGTGAAAGTTCTCTGTACATTTTCTAGGTCGGCAATTTCACCTGCCTTGAAAGGTGCTGTTAGTGTGCAGCAATATTCCAGCCTAGATAGAACAAGTGACCTGAAGAGTGTCATCATGGGCTTGGCCTCCCTAGTTTTGAAGGTTCTCATTATCCATCCTGTCATTTTTCTAGCAGATGCGATTGATACAATGTTATGGTCCTTGAAGGTGAGATCCTCTGACATGATCACTCCCAGGTCTTTGACGTTGGTGTTTCGCTCTATTTTGTGGCCAGAATTTGTTTTGTACTCTGATGAAGATTTAATTTCCTCATGTTTACCATATCTGAGTAATTGAAATTTCTCATCGTTGAACTTCATATTGTTTTCTGCAGCCCACTGAAAGATTTGGTTGATGTCTGCCTGGAGCTTTGCAGTGTCTGCAATGGAAGACACTGTCATGCAGATTCGGGTGTCATCTGCAAAGGAAGACACGGTGCTGTGGCTGACATCCTTGTCTATGTCGGATATAAGGATGAGGAACAAGATGGGAGCGAGTACTGTGCCTTGTGGAACAGAGCTTTTCACCGTAGCTGCCTCGGACTTTACTCTGTTGACGACTACTCTCTGTGTTCTGTTAGAGAGGAAATTATAGATCCATCGACCGACTTTTCCTGTTATTCCTTTAGCACGCATTTTGTGTGCTATTACGCCATGGTCACACTTGTCGAAGGCTTTTGCAAAGTCTGTATATATTACATCTGCATTCTTTTTGTCTTCTAGTGCATTTAGGACCTTGTCGTAGTGGTCCAATAGTTGAGACAGACAGGAGCGACCTGTTCTAAACCCATGTTGCCCTGGGTTGTGTAACTGATGGGTTTCTAGATGTGTGGTGATCTTGCTTCTTAGGACCCTTTCAAAGATTTTTATGATATGGGATGTTAGTGCTATTGGTCTGTAGTTCTTTGCTGTTGCTTTACTGCCCCCTTTGTGGAGTGGGGCTATGTCTGTTGTTTTTAGTAACTGTGCGACGACCCCCGTGTCCATGCTCCCTCTCCATAGGATGGAAAAGGCTCGTGATAGGGGCTTCTTGCAGTTCTTGATGAACACAGAGTTCCATGAGTCTGGCCCTGGGGCAGAGTGCATGGGCATGTCATTTATCGCCTGTTCGAAGTCATTTGGCGTCAGGATAACATCGGATAGGCTTGTGTTAATCAAATTTTGTGGCTCTCTCATAAAAAATTCATTTTGATCTTCGACTCTCAGTCTGGTTAGCGGCTTGCTAAAAACTGAGTCATATTGGGACTTGAGTAGCTCACTCATTTCCTTGCTGTCATCTGTGTAGGACCCATCTTGTTTAAGTAGGGGCCCAATACTGGACGTTGTTCTCGATTTTGATTTGGCATAGGAGAAGAAATACTTTGGGTTTCTTTCGATTTCATTTATGGCTTTTAGTTCTTCCCGCGATTCCTGACTCCTAAAGGATTCTTTTAGCTTAAGTTCGATGCTTGCTATTTCTCTGACCAGTGTCTCCCTACGCATTTCAGATATATTGACCTCTTTTAGCCGCTCTGTTATTCTTTTCCGTCGCCTGTAAAGGGAGCGCCTGTCTCTTTCTGTTTTACATCTACTCCTCCTTTTTCTTAGAGGAATAAGCCTTGTGCATACATCGAGTGCCACCGAGTTAATCTGTTCTAGGCATAAGTTGGGGTCTGTGTTGCTTAGTATATCTTCCCAGCTTATATCGGTTAGGACTTGGTTTACTTGGTCCCACTTTATGTTTTTGTTATTGAAGTTGAATTTGGTGAATGCTCCCTCGTGACTAATCTCATTATGTCGGTCTGGGGCTCCGCGCATACATGACTGAACCTCAATTATGTTGTGATCTGAGTATATTGTTTTTGATATGGTGATATTTCTTATCAGATCATCATTGTTAGTGAAGATGAGGTCTAGTGTATTCTCCAGTCTAGTAGGCTCTATTATTTGCTGGTTTAAATTGAATTTTGTGCAGAGATTTAAAAGCTCGCGTGAGTGTGAGTTTTCATCAGAGCTGCCTCCTGGTGTTATTACTGCAACAATATTATTTGCTATATTCCTCCATTTTAGGTGCCTTAAGTTGAAATCCCCCAGGAGCAAGATGTTGGGTGCAGGAGCTGGAAGGTTTTCCAGACAGTGGTCAATTTTTAACAGCTGTTCCTGGAATTGCTGGGATGTTGCATCCGGAGGCTTGTAGACTATCACAATGACTAGGTTTTGGTTCTCGACCTTTACTGCTAAAACTTCCACTACATCATTTGAGGCATTTAGCAGTTCTGTGCAAACAAGTGACTCTGCAATGTACAGGCCAACCCCCCCCTTTTGCCTGTTCACTCTGTCACATCTGTATAGGTTGTAACCTGGGATCCATATTTCGTTGTCCAAGTGATCCTTTATGTGGGTCTCAGTGAAAGCCGTGAACATTGCCTTTGCCTCTGCAAGCAGTCCACGGATGAAAGGTATTTTGTTTTTTGTTGCTGGCTTTAGACCCTGTATATTTGCAAAGAAGAATGTTATCGGACTGGTGGTATTGTTGGTACTGGGGGGGGATTTTTTTTCCGGCATTAGTATCTGTATCTGTTGGTTTGGAGTGGAGGCCATCGACTGTGGTTCCACTCCAGGAATGACTGGATTTGGTGTACGATTTCTGCCATTTCCTGCCAGTTTTTTTTCCTTCCTGGCACTAAAAAACCTCTCCCTCTTGAGTGGCTGTGGCTACCCAGGTTTTCCCATGGCCTGGATGTTTTGTATCTTTTTGTCCCCTTTAGATGGTATGCCTGGCAATTTAAGTTATAGCACAGTCTTTCCTGTACTGAAGAGGTACACAGTTCAGGGTAAAAAAGCTTACAGGAAGGGAGTTTGCATTTTCCTGTTGTCATATGGGCATGGCATTTCCTAGGGTGGTCATAGTTTCACGTCCCATCTGTTTTTCCAGATTTCCCATGCCAGCAGATACCGAGTGCATAGTATGTGCACAGGCTTGGTTTCCGTTTGCCTTGGGTTTCTGTGACTGTATTCCCTGTTGGTGCATGTTTCCCTGTCTTACTTCTATCCTCCCTAGCACCAACAATGGAGCTCCCACCAGTTGTTTTTGGTAATATATCCTCACTATTGCTAGTGGAGTCCTCTTGTTTGCTATTTCCTGCGGTATTTCTAGTTTGCAGTATTGGTTTTATCTTATCTTTGACTACACTTGTTTCCCTACTATGGCTCCTGTCCCCTATGAGGTCATTTATATGTATTCCTTCCTGCGTATAATTCCCGACTACCTGGACAAAATCTCCAGCTTCACCATTACTGTCTCCCAGGACAGCATCTCCAGCTTCCCCATTACTGTCTCCCAGGACAGCATCTCCAGCTTCACCATTACTGTCTCCCAGGACAGCACCTCCAGCTTCACCATTACTGTCTCCCAGGACAGCACCTCCAGCTTCCCCATTACTGTCTCCCAGGACAGCACTATCAGCCCCCCATTTACTGACTACCAGGACATCATCTCCAGCCTTACAGTTTCTGACTACATGGCCAGTATCAAGGGCAGTACCATTCAGCCCGGACTTTTTATGTTCCCATCTGTTGTAGAAAGCTTCCAGGTTTTCTATGAAAGCAGCTTTGATGTTGACCTCTTTTAATACCCTTGTGATTTTAGTCCACAGATTTATCTCATTTGGGCATACCCAAAAACACTTCCCTGTTTTAATACTGCTTGTAGCTAGTTCTTGGATATCTGAACAAGGGGCGTGACACCAATTTCCACAGAAATGACAATTTATGCATGTGGAAGCCCGTTTGTTTGACTGACCACAGACTACACACAGCTTCATAATGATTTGAATGGTTGATTTACTGCAATTCTACTAGCAACCTCTTGAATATTCTATTAATAACCTGCTAGGTGGTGCACAACGAAACCGTTTGAAACCAGTCCAGGGTTCGGACCAGTCAAGGGTTCGGACCAGTCAAGAGTTCGGACCAGTCTATCTGATCTGATCAGTGGGTCACTTATTTAAACCATACTGGTCGGTGATTTGAGCTAACACATGAAGGATCTACTGGAAATTATCTACCCGAGTAATATGTGATTTGATTGATACAAAGGTATAACTTGCGTGTTGAAGAGCCGGTGACTGCTGGCACTCCTACAATGACGAACGGTCGAGCCTTGTTTATCAATCGCTGTATCTAGCTTCTCTATTTTTTTTTTTCCGTCTCCACCACAAGTTAGTTTAATATGTTTATTATGCACCCCATACCCATCCTGTGGGCTCCACCACAATAAATGCTATATTATCACTATAGTTGACTGGTGCAAATTTTGGAGGAAGGGCGCTTTTTCTGTAGTAATAATTGCTTCTCGTTGTGTATATTGCGACCGCTGGTAACTACAGGTTATATGAAATTCACAGTAACGTCTGGTATTTCAAGAAAAAGAAACTAATGAAAGTCACTCCACTCCACTAAGTACCATTATAATACTGGTTAGTTGCTACTACAACACTGTATCTGCTATTCACTGGTATCACTAGATTATATGTGAGTACACTAGCAGGCCAGGAAGATTATTAAAAACAGCTGACCTGTGGTAAGTTTCTGGCGACTTCTGGCACCTGCCTCTATAGGCTTATCACTTCATTTACAAATTCACCTGTTTTCAAATGACACTTTAGCCTTTATCATCAATATACTAGGGAGCCACTGTAGAGCCACTGTACCAGTGTTTATGTATCGAGATCTGCTGCTGAGAGTCGAGTGCTGGGCCCATAGCATAGTGCTTATTGCCTTAATTGTTTCTAGTGAATTTGTAGATGCCATTCTCAAGAAACACAAAAGGGAAAAATTATCAGTAAGATATATATATGCAAGGAATTCGCGAGAGCATGCGAAATATACACAAACACTGATCTCTGGCTGAAGGAGACTCGAACCTATGAACCTTAGGACAAGGTACGCAGTGCTTTACCAATCTACCCACACTGGACCAATACCTTGGCGTGTAGCATGAGCTACACGTTTGATCCAAGGCAGCCAGCTTTCAGGGAGAAGGCTTACAGCTTTTCATCTCATCCCCTGCATGCATCAGCCTTACTAGAGATTTGAACAATGCAAGGAATTCGCGAGAGCATGCGAAATATACACAAACCCTGCAGGTTCGTAGGTTCGAGTCTCTTTCAGCCAGAGATCAGTGTTTGTGTATATTTCGCATGCTCTCGCGAATTCCTTGCATTGTTCAAATCTCTAGTAAGGCTGATGCATGCAGGGGATGAGATGAAAAGCTGTAAGCCTTCTCCCTGAAAGCTGGCTGCCTTGGATCAAACGTGTAGCTCATGCTACACGCCAAGGTATTGGTCCAGTGTGGGTAGATTGGTAAAGCACTGCGTACCTTGTCCTAAGGTTCATAGGTTCGAGTCTCCTTCAGCCAGAGATCAGTGTTTGTGTATATTTCGCATGCTCTCGCGAATTCCTTGCATATATATATCTTACTGATAATTTTTCCCTTTTGTGTTTCTTGAGAATGGCATCTGCAAATTCACTAGAAACAATTAAGGCAATAAGCACTATGCTATGGGCCCAGCACTCGACTCTCAGCAGCAGATCTCGATACATAAACACTGGTACAGTAGTAAAAGCCTTTCATTAAAAGAGACATTCCATGTTAAAATAATCTCCAAGAGTTGGGAACTTTTTACTGATGACACAAGACTGATAACCATGGCTAATAAAGCCAAAAAAAATAAAGAATCTAGCATAGCAAACCCGAAGGTCCATACAGAGTAGTGTGCTTTACTGTTGGTTCAGTGAACTATCAAAACTTTGGGGCCCAGTCCCTGGACCCATTATGTACCTCTGTAATCTTTTGACTACCGCCCACAGGATGGGTATCGGGTGCATAATAAACATATTAAACTAACAACTAACTTCAGTGAACCAGCTGTTCAGTTTTGTTTACGGAGTTAGTGGAAATTCAATAAGTACCAATTCATGTTTTATAACATCACCATTATCACGGGATAATATAAAACTAATCACTTCAATCCTGTGCATTTTTTAAGACAGATTAGATAAGACACAGATTAGAAAAAACACACTGAACTGGATGGTAAGTCTTGTTTGTAGATAAAGCGGCTATCATTCAATCAATATGTGACAGAATCATTAGCCCAATCAACTGCAAGACATATATGTAAACAGAACATCAAGATCAGAAGCGTAGAACTATGGAGCATCACACATCACCTACCAACAGTTACTGAGTGAATAAAGCGCAATGCTATTCATTAGCTTTGCCTGCACTACAAGAAGTATATTTGGAAATGTTGTAGTGCATCTACTCTGTCGAACAATAGTTAATTTACTACCTGTGAAGCAATCAAATTTGCGGTCTCCATTTTTCCTAGTAGTTAATGATCTTGGAATGTTTGTGTCTGTTTTAACGACATACACATCTCCAGGAAAACCCACAGCAGTGAAGAGTGTTGCTGTTTGTACCATAATGTTGCGTGAACAACATTCCTGAGAAATATAATAAAAAATATTTGAAATATGATACATTGCAAAAACTCTTGTATGTTGCTTCTCTTCAATAATAACTAACCTTCATATTATGACACTGCAAACTGGTCACTTATGATAATGTGTGCTAAGACTTGATGTGTTAAAATATGTATACTCCTCATCATTCCCAATACGGCAAGGTTACTCAAAAGATACAATACACTAGCTATCAGAGACATAACAAGGGAATCAGAGTTTTTCCTCTGGGTACATAAATGAAACTGGATCAAATGGCTCTTCTTCCCTCCGAAAAAAAAATTTTTATTCTCTGAATTATTAAACTAAGAGTTCATATACCTGAAAAAAATCATTTGTAATCTAATGACATGTAAATGTTGATGATTCATTACAATATTATGTTTTCTCCGAACAGACATACTGCCCTTCCACTCGTCAGAATTTTGCAGACACTAACAGGCTCTTCTACAGCCCTTTGAGGAACAGCGACGTTCGTTGGAACTGGGAAAAATTTCTCATCAGTAAGAGTGGGAAACCCTTCATTCGCTATGATCCGAGCACCAAGCCTCAAGATATAAGGAACGACATCCTCTTTCTTTTACAACAGAAATCCTAGGATATGTAAGCAATAAGAAAGTGGGTCCTCGAGTCATTAGCATTTCTATGAACGTTGAGTTTACTTTTATTTGTCTTCCTTCGCTCTCTTGTCTTTCTGTTAACTCCTAGCACCTACGCCTCTAACTCCTCCTGTCACGATGAAGGCATCGCCAGAAACCAGATGGTCGGCGGTGCTGGAAGATAGAGAAAACCTGGGTCTGGTCTTCAGCACATTCAACTAGACTCGGGCCATTTCTCGAGATCAGGAGAGCTCAGTGATCGTAGCCACTACCTAGCACAGGAATTATAGGGAATTACCATTTCAATAAAATAATTAAAATATATTAATTTTTTTCTTCATCCTCATGACTAATGTTAAATAATGTGAAACTTTATTTAAAAGTGTCATTCAGAGGTTACACACACACACATACACACACACACGCTCAGAGGATCAGAGGAAAATGTTTCTGGTAGAGAAGAATGAATGGAAGAGCAATGTAAAAGGATGAAGAGTGGGAGAGTAAAGTAGGTGAGTTTTCTGAAGGATGGAGAAGAGGATGGAGGTGGAGAAGAAATGGGAGTCGCAAACTGAAGCCACAGAAGCCAGGATAAGGACCCTAGAATATAAGGTAAATACTATGAAGCGAGTTACAGGGCTATTGCCAAGAGGTGACATAGCATCTGAAGCAGGTACACCCCTGTTGAACGTGGAGCCCAACAGAAAGGAAGGAGACATGACTTATGCTAAGGCTCTATCAGACCACCAAGCAGGACCGAGGAGTGAACGGGGAGATCAGTTGGGAGCAAAGATAGCAGTAAGAGAGGGGGCCTAGGGTGGAGATGGGGTTAGGTCCTATCCAGAGGGATGACCATGCCACCAAAAGCTACAGGAAAAAATAAGGGAAACAATGGCCATGTACAAATGGGACCCATAGGCACTGAGGGAAAAACAATGGGAGGAGGAGAGAGAGATGTCAGTGTTTATTCATGGGCCTCAGGAGAGCGAGGGAAAGATGCATGATGAAAGATGGCAGAAAGAAAAACAGGAGATTGAAAATATCAAAGAAATAGGCGAGGAAGACATGACTGAGATAGTAAATTTTCAGAGAATAGGGGGGTACCTGAAGGGTAGAAATCATCTAGTCAAGCTGATTTTCAAGACAGAAATAGTACAAAAGAGGATCCTGCAGGAGAAACCACGCCTGAACGAATCATCAACATACAAGAGGGTGTTCCTAGACCAGGACAGAACAAAAACAGACCAACAGCAGCTGAGGGAGAGGACATAGAAGCAAAAGGGGCTGGGAAGAGAGACAAGGACAGAATCAGCAGAGGACAACCAGATCAGGGCAGAGCAACAAGAGCAAGCACACACACAACCACCCCTAGAATCCCACATCTAAACATGCTATCCCAACACAAACCACTATCCACAATCACAGCCCCCACCCTGCACTACACTGTAGAATCCCACAGCACATCGCCAGGTCCCCACCCTCAGAGACCCCCCAGAACACAGTGTTCGAGAGACAACTGAAGGTATGGTACACCAACGCTGATGGAATAACGAATAAGTGGGAGGAATGGCATGAAAGAGTCAAAGAGGCATCACTGGACATCATAGCTCTCACAGAAACCAAGCTCACAGGAATGATAACAGATGCCATTTTTCCAATGGGACATCAGATCCTGAGGAAAGACAGAGGGAACAGAGGAGATGGAGGAGTGGCACTGCTCATCAAAAAAAAGATGGGATTTTGATGAGCTGGAGACAGGAGACAGAGGAGAAGCAAGAAACTACATAGCAGGAACATCTCAGTCTGGAGATCCCAAGGTGATAATTGCAGAACAGCAAAGTAGGAGGCCAAGATAAGAGTTTGATGAGAGTAATAGAGTGATGGCTGACACACTAGCTGAGGTGGCCAGAAGGATTCATGCGAGCAGGGCAAAGCTGCTGATTATGGGTGACTTCAACCACATGGAAATCAGCTGGGAGAACCTGGAGCCACATGGGGGTCCAGATACGTGGAAGGCTAAAATGATAGAGGTGGTACTGGAAAATCTCATGTTCCAACCAGAGAGAGAAGAGAGGATGAACTTTGAGTAGTACAGACACTAAAGACATCATATATGAGAGATCCCTCGGGGCCAGTGATCATGTGGTTCTGAGCTTCGAATACATAGTAGAGTTACAAGTGGAGAGGGGAGCATGAATGAAGGCAAACTACAAGAGAGGGGACTTCACATGCGGCATGAAGAATTTCCTACACGGGGTTCAGTGGGACAGAGAACTGGCAGGTAAGTCAGTAAACGAGATGATGGGATATGTGACAACAATATGCAAGTAAGCTGAGTAGAGGTGTGTGCCCAAGGGTAACAGAAATAACAAGAAAGCCATGATGAGTCCTTGGTTCACCCAAATGTGTAGAGAGGCCAAAACCAAGTGTGCTAGAGAATGGAAGAAGTTTAGAAGGCAAAGGACCCAGGAAAATACCTGGAGTATACCTGGAGAGAGTTCCGAGGGTCAACGCCCCTACCATCCAGTCTGTGACCAGGCCTCATGGTGGATCAGGGCCTGATCAACCAGGCTGTTACTGCTGGTTGCACGCAATCCAACATACTAACCACAGCCCGGCTGGTCAAGTACTGACTTTAGATGCCTGTTCAGTGCCTGCTTGAAGACAGCCAGGGGTCTATTGGTAATCTTCCTTATGTATGCCTCCCAGCATACATGAGGGAGATTAGAAATGAATATACACAAATAAGAAGGGAGGAGGCCCAACAACAATATGAAAATGACATAGCAGTGAAAGCAAAATTTGACCTGGTACTGTTGTACAGCCACATCAGGAGGAAAACAACAGTCAAGGACCAGGTAATCAGGCTGCGGTAGGAAGGAGGAGAGATCATAAGAAACGACTGAGAAGTAGGTGAGGAACTCAACATGAGATTCAAAGAAGTGTTCACAGAGGAGACAGAAGTGACTCCAGAGAGATGGAGAGGTGGGGTACACCATCAAGTGCTGGACACAATACATACAACCGAGGAAGAAGTGAAGAGGCTGCTAAGTGAGCTAGATACCTCAAAGGCGATGGGGCCAGATAAGGTTTCTCCATGGGTCCTGAGAGAGAGAGAGCAGAGGCGCTATGTATACCCTTAACAACGATATTCAACACATTTATCGAAACAGGGCGACTACCTGAGGTATGGGAGACAGCAAATGTAGTCCCAATTTTTTTAAAAAAGAAGACAGACACAAAGCATTAAAACTACAGACCATTGTCACTGACATGTCTAGTATACATAGTAATGGAGAAGATCGTCAGGAGAAGAGTGGTGGAACACCTAGAAAGGAATGAGCTTACCAACGACTGCCAGCACGGTTTCAGGGATGGGAAATCCTGTGTCACAAACCTACTGGAGTTCTATGACAAGGTGACAGCAGTAAGACAAGAGAGCGAGAGAGGGGTGGGTAGATTGCATTTTCTTGGACTGTAAGAAGGCGTTTGACAGTTCCATACAAGAGATTAGTGCAAAAACTGGAGGACCAGGCAGGAATAACAGGGGAGGCACTACAATGGATCAGGGAATACCTGCCAGGAAGACAACAGCGAGTACGTACGAGTACGTGGCGAGGTGTCAGAGTGGGCGCCTGGGACGAGTGGGGTTCCACAGAGGTCAGTCCTAGGACTGGTGCTGTTTCTGGCATTTGTGAACATGATGGAAGGAATAGACTCTGAGATTAAGGGAAATCGATTTGACGACACTGGAAGACAGGAAAGATAGGGATGATATGATAACGACATAAAATACTGAGAGAAATTGACAAGGTGGACAGACACAGGATATTCGAGAGATGGGACACAGCCACAAGGGGTCACAGTTGGAAGTTGAAGACTCATATGAACCACAGGAATGTTAAGAAGTATTTCTTCAGTCACACAGTTGTCAGGAAGTGGAATAGTTTTGGAGGTGATGTAGTGGAGGCAGGATCCATACATAGCTTTAACAAGAGGTATGATAAAGCTCATGAAGTGGGAAGAATAACCGAGTAGCGGCCAGTGAAGAGGCGGGGCCAGGAGCTGTGACTCCATCCCTGCAATCGTAACTAGGTGAGAACTGGATGAGTACACACACACATACCTGAATGACAGAAGGCAGAGTAGCAGCTAGGATGAGACACCTAAATGGGGGAGAGTAACAGGTGAGGTTCCACAAAGTTTAGTGCTAAGATCACTATTGCTATAACATACGTGAGACCTGTGTCGCTGTTTGCGAATAATAAAACTAATGGGAAGAATAAATACAGGTGAGAACAGTGATAAACTTCATGGAAACTTTAATCTGCCAAAGATACTTATAACCCAGCCGGAGCCGGCCAGTACTGACATCCAAGAGTAGGCTTATTTTGTTGGAAGCACTATAGACTCAAATTCAAATTCAAATTCAAAATTTATTCTCTATAAGGATTACAATGCTGAGTTTACAGAAATTCGGTTATTGTTTGGTTTACATGTAGTAAAATTGTGATTACAGAGTGTACCACTAGAACGCTTAGCATGGCTAGGCATTTCGGGCATACTTAGTTTTATTCTTAATTGTAAAATATTACAAATTATGAGGTAAGTTGGTATTATGGCTAAGTGACTAAATACTAGTTTGTGAGTTTAGCAATATGAATGCTTTTGTTTTGGCACAGTACATAGTTTCAGTATTGGAGTATCACAGGATTCATTATTTTAAGACTGAGATTAATATTTCTGTTTATGGTCAAATGAGTGAGTGAGTGTAAGTGTGAACCACCAGGTGGTATTCGTGTAGTTAGTTGACGGGGTGTATCAGGGAGATAAGATGTTTTCTAATGGTAGTTTTGAAGGTGATGAATGTGTCTGCAGTTCTAGAGTTCTCAGGTAGGGTATTCCAGATTTTAGGGCCTTTGACATACATTGAATTTTTGTAAAGGTTTAGTCGGACACGGGGAATGTCGTAGAGTTGTTTGTGTCTGGTGTTATGCCTGTGGGTTCTGTCACAACTATCAAGAAAGCGTTTTAGGTCAAATTTGATATTAGAGTTTAAGGCCCTGTAGATGTAGATTGCACAGTAGTAAGTGTGAATGTACTGAACTGGGAGTAAGTTTAGATCTATGAAGAGTGGGGGGGGGGTGTTGCCAGATTTAGTGATTATTCTTACTGCAGCTTTTTGTTGGGTTATTATTGGCTTTAGGTGTGTTGCTGCAGTTGATCCCCAAGCACAAATAGCATAGGTGAGGTATGGATAAATAAGTGAGTGGTATAGTGTGAGAAGGGCATTTTGCGGCACGTAGTATCGTATCTTGGAGAGGATCCCAACCGTTTTGGATACTTTTTTGGCTATATGCTGGATATGGGTGCTGAAATTCAGGTTGTTGTCAAGGTATAAGCCTAGGAATTTTCCCCCATTATTTCTGGTAATTAGAGTGTTGTCAATCTTAATGTTAATTTGTGCATCTCCTGCTCTGCTACCAAACATAATATAGTAAGTTTTGTCAGTGTTAAGCGTAAGTTTATTGGCTGTCATCCAAGTCGATATTTTAATCAGCTCCTCATTCACAATGGTGTTGAGGGTGGCAAGATTAGGGTGAGAGATGACATAAGTCGTGTCGTCAGCAAAGAGAATGGGTTTCAGGTGTTGGGATACGTTTGGAAGGTGATTGATGTATATGAGGAAGAGCAGGGGACCAAGGACACTTCCCTGCGGAACTCCAGTATCAAGTGGCCATGTTGCTGATGCTGTGTCTTTAATGGTGACGTACTGATACCTATTAGTAATGTAAGATTTGAAATAAGAAAGCGCATGGCCTCTTATACCGTAGTGATCAAGTTTGTGGAGTAGGATGTCGTGGTCTACTGTGTCAAAAGCTTTTCTTAGGTCAATAAAAATTCCTAGTGGATATTCCTTATTTTCCAATGCTGTGTAAAGCAGATCTAGCATTTTTATGATTGCATCATTAGTGCTTTTATTTTTCCTGAATCCAAACTGGCAGGGGTTGAGTATGTTTTGAGCCGTTATAAATGAATACAGTCTCCTGTGCACGAGTTTCTCAAAGATTTTGGATAGCAATGGTAAGTTAGATATTGGCCTATAGTTGTTTAAGTCTGTAGGGTCACCACCTTTATGTATTGGTGTAACCCTTGCCATCTTGAGTAGTTTCGGGAAGGTGCTAGTCTCTATTGACTTGTTAAAAAGTAATGAAATAGCATGCGAAAGGACATGGGCCGCTCGCTTGTACAGTAATGGTGGGACATGAGACAGATTCCCCGAGTTATTTTTAAGTGACTTTATAATCTCAATGACTTCCGTGGGCTCAGTTGGTGCAAGATAGAAGGAATTAGGGAAATTTCCATCTAGGTAGTCCCCGGCATGGGCATTGGTATGTGGGATTTTACTGGCGAGATTAGATCCTATGTTTGAGAAGAAGTCGTTTATCTTGTTAGCTGTGTCAGTGGGATGTAGTGGTGTTTCATTAGGTTTAGTTAGGACAATATTCTTGGTTTTTCTCAGTTTGTGGGTCCCTAGAATCTGAGAGAGTGTTTTCCAGGTCTTTTTTATAGACCATTCTTCCCTGGCACTTTTGAGCTCTGTCCGTCCATGGTCCTTACGCGTTCTCGTCCGACAGACGCAGTTTCTTCTGCGTTTCTTGCTGAGTCCGGGTTGGAGCATCTCCCTTCACTGGGTTCTGGACCATGTTGGCATTTGGGGCAATGAAGTGGCTGATCGAGCAGCACACGCATTTCTTAACTTTACCCCTCTTGCACTGGGCCACAGTGATTTCACAAGGACTGTTTGGAGGGAAATCCGCATTGAGCTCTGTCCAATATTTCAATGGCCCCTGTCCTTGGGCTCTTCATCCCAATCGATCAGTGGATGTTGCACTGACTCGCCTCCGGGTTGGGCACTCACGACTGGCAGCTTATCTGCACCTCCTTCGGCTGACGGACTCTCCGTACTATCCATGGTGTCCTTCACTGCCTGAGACGGTGGAACACTTCTTATTGTGTTGCCCTGTTACCACTCTGCACGGACTTGCGCACGTTTAGGGTGCAATCCTTAACCCTACCTCTCCTCAATGGGGAGGGGTTTGACCCTCCAGACCGACAGGAGATCTTGGCCTGTACCTGCGAATTATTGCTGGCTTCAGGGTGCATTAACGACATATAATACGCAGTTATTAATCAGCATCCTTCCACTTTCGTGGCCCGGTGGCCTGGTGGCTAAAGCTCCCGCTTCACACACCTAGGGCCCGGGTTCGATTCATAAGAACATAAGAAAGGAGGAACACTGCAGCAGGCCTGTTGGCCCATACTAGGCAGGCCCTTTACAATTCATCCCACTAACAACATTTGACCAACCCAATTTTCAGTGCCACCCAAGAAACAAGCTCTGATGTGCAAGTCCCTCTCAAATCCAACCCCTCCCACTCATGTACTTATCCAACCTAAATTTGAAACTACCCAAAGTCCCAGCCTCAATAACCCAACTAGGTAGACTGTTCCACTCATCTACTACCCTATTTCCAAACCAATACTTTCCTATGTCCTTTCTAAATCTAAACTTATCTAATTTAAATCCATTACTGCGGGTTCTCTCTTGGAGAGATATCCTCAAGACCTTGTTAATATCCCCTTTATTAATACCCATCTTCCACTTGTACACTTCGATCAGGTCTCCCCTCATTCTTCGTCTAACAAGTGAATGTAACTTTAGAGTCTTCAATCTTTCTTCATAAGGAAGATTTCTAATGCTATGTATTAATTTAGTCATCCTACGCTGAATGTTTTCTAACGAATTTATGTCCATTCTGTAATATGGAGACCAGAATTGAGCTGCATAATCTAGGTGAGGCCTTACTAATGATGTATAAAGCTGCAGTATGACCTCTGGACTTCTGTTGCTTACACTTCTTGATATAAATCCCAGTAATCTATTTGCCTTATTACGTACGCTTAGGCATTGCTGTCTTGGTTTAAGGTTGCTGCTTACCATAACCCCCAAGTCCTTTTCGCAATCTGTATGGCTAAGTTCTACATTATTTAACTTATAAGTGCTAGGGTTATGGACACTCCCGAGCTTAAGAACCTTGCATTTATCTACATTGAACTGCATCTGCCACTTTTCTGACCAAGAGTAGAGTTTGTCTAAATCCTCCTGAAGTTCCCTAACATCTACGTTTGAATCAATTATCCTACCTATCTTCGTGTCATCGGCGAATTTGCTCATATTACTAGTAATTCCTTCATCAAGATCATTGATATATATTATAAACAACAACGGGCCCAAGACTGATCCCTGTGGAACCCCACTTGTTACTGATCCCCACTCGGATTTAACCCCATTTATGGACACTCTCTGCTTCCTGTCTGTGAGCCATGATTCGATCCACGAGAGCACCCTTCCCCCAATGCCATGAGCTGCTACTTTCTTCAACAGTCTTTGGTGCGGAACTCTATCAAATGCCTTACTAAAATCTAAGTAAACAATATCAAATTCTTTATCGTGGTCAACAGCCTCAAAAGCTTTACTGAAGAAAGTTAATAAATTAGTTAGACAAGACCGGCCTCTTGTGAATCCATGCTGAGTATCATTAATCCCGGCGGGTGGAAACATTTCGACACGTTTCCTTACACCTGTTGTCCTGTTCACCTAGCAGCAAATAGGTACCTGGGTGTTAGTCGACTGGTGTGGGTCGCATCCTGGGGGACAAGATTAAGGACCCCAATGGAAATAAGTTAGACAGTCCTCGATGACGCACTGACTTTCTTGGGTTATCCTGGGTGGCTAACCCTCCGGGGTTAAAAATCCGAACGAAATCTTATCTCTCTCTTAATCTTCGTCTAGGTTCTTTTTCCGGGCGCTGGAAGGCTGGCTTCAATACGGCGCATGCTGTCAGTTGCCCTATAAAACCCAACAACAACAACACTCGAGTAGTTCTCTCTGGCCACCACTTGTGTTATTTCTCCTCTAGCATAGGTGAGTGACAGCTGCGTGTATTACAATACGACATTCATGTGCTAGATGATAGAGAGAGAGTTTGAGGGGTGATATATATATGGTATTATCAAACATGGTCAGGTGTTGAGGTATTAGGTGCTTAGGGAGCAGCAGGTGTTGAGTGTGTCATGTGCTCATGGAACACCAGGTGTTGAATATGACAAGTGCTCAGAGAGCAGCAGGTGTTGAATGTGTCAGGTGCTCAGGGAGCACCAGGTGTTGATTGTGTTAGGTGCTCAGGGAGCAGCAGGTGTTGAGTGTGTTAGGTGCTCAGGGAGCAGCAGGTGTTGATTGTGTGAGGTATTAGGTGCCCAGGGAGTAGTTGGTGTTGAGTGGGTGAGGTGTTAGATGCTCAGGAAGCAGAAGATGTTGATTGTCAGATGCTCAGGGAGCAACAGGTGTTGAGTGACAGGTGCTCAGATAGCAGCAGGTGTTGAGTGTGCTATGTGCTCAGGGACCAGCAGGTGTTGAATGTGTCAGGTGCTAAGGGAGCAGCAGGTGTTGAGTTTGCCAGGTCCTCATGAAGCAGGTGTTGAGTGTGTCAGGTGCTCAGAGAGCAGCAGGTGTTGAGTGTCAGGTGTTCCAGGAGGAGCAGGTGCTGAGTGTGTTAGGTGCTCAGAGACCAGCAGGTGTTGAGTATGAGGTGCTCTGTGCTCAGGGAGCAGCAGGTGTTGAGTGTGTGAGGTGTTAGGTGTTCAGGGAGCAGGTGTTGAGTGTGTGTGGTGTTAGGTGCTCAGGGAGCCGCAGGTGTTGAGTGTGTCAGGTGCTCAGGGAGCAGCAGGTGTTTAGTGTCAATTGCTCATGGAGCAGCAGGTGTTTAGTGTGCCAGATGCTCAGGGAGCAGCAGTTGTTGACCGTGTCAGGTGGTCATGCCTAATCACACTATGTATGCCACTACGATTCTTAAATCTTTCAAACCAACCTTTGCTGGCCTTAAATTCACTCACATCAGCACTAGTTGCAGGCAATTTCTTTACCAAATCGTCATGCAACTGCCTAGCCTTTTCACAAATGATCGCTTGAGAGATGCCATCTCCTGCTATCAGTTTTTCATTTATCCACACCAATAACAGTCTCTCAACATTTTTTAACACTTGCGGTCGCTGTTTTGTAATCACAGTTGCACCTTTTGCAAGAACAGCTTCCTTGATTGCCATTTTCCTTGTCACTATAGTAGAGATGGTTGATTGGGGTTTACTATACAACCTGGCCAGTTCCGACACACGCACTCCACTTTCGTACTTTGCAATTATCTCTTTCTTCATTTCAATAGTCATTAGCACCTTTTTTCTCGAATGGTTAGCACTAGAGTGACTTATTTTGCAGAAACAAGCACCAAAAACAGTGATAATATGGAGTGTATGTTACGTTGGTTGTCCCTTATTACTTTGATAGTAAGGTTCTCACTACATGTTCTAGTGTGGGGTAGCTTTTACTTAATGGTCTTATTTGTCTAGGGGTAATACTTACATCATGGCTGATCATCCTGAGTGTCTCTGATACCCTTTCACCAGCCCTCTTCACAGGTTATGTAAACTACTACTATAAAAATATAACTGTATTCTCAATAGATATGTACAGAATATACAATTACAGCCTCACATTTTCAAAACAACGATCTACACACTGCATAGCTGTTCTCCCACATGGTGTACCTTATTAACTTTTGTCCTTCTCTCTTGACATAACTCTGGCTAACCAGTGTTTTGACACACTTTAGTCACCCTGGGTATGGTGGCCACAACTTAAATTATAAAAACTCACCTCTGGAGCACACATAATGCCCCAAAAGATAGAAGAAGGACCCAGAGATCCTGCCAGGTTGAAGGTCAGCCACAGAGAGAGGGAGTCAGTGAGAGGGAGAGAGAGAGAGAGCCTGGCTAAGCTCCTCCCACCAAAACAAAAGACTGTTGCCAAGCACACTTCTCCAGTTACCACAATTCTACCACACCTTAATTTTACTTTTACAAAAAGAAATACAACTTTATAAACTACTTATTTAAATTGTGTGTTTATGTGTCTATAGTATAACCTATTATATTGAGAAAAATAGGTTTGACCCAGCTGCCTCTCAGTCATAAGGTTGATCAGTCCTTCTGACATTTAGAGCAAAGTCCCCATCAATTCAATATAATTAGGTATTTCAGAGTAACTGTTACTTATAAATACATGTTGGGTCCTATAGCCCCATAACACCCCCACCTCCAGACGAAGTCTCACAAAAGCTAGCCGTGTCCCTCAGGATACGGCTAGTAAAAAGTATATTGCTTAAGTCTGAAGGCGGTAAACAAGACTACTAGAAATGCTACATATTTCCTAGCACCATAACTACTCTTCACTTTACTGTTATTTACAACAGATTGCAGAATTTTTTTTTTTTTAGAAAAGCATTTTAACCATACCCATATACTCAAGTGTGTAACTATTTACAATTTTAGTGACTTTTAAACAATACACATTACAATGCAAAATTTTGCACACAATGCCCACTGTGAAAGCCCGCACCAACAGGCCTGTGCCTCTGCTGCGGTAATCCAGCAAGCAACTGGTACTCCAGGGTGGCATCTTCCTGATCAGGAGACGAGAGTAGAGCCAAACCCAGAGCAGTCAGGCATACACCAGGCAGGAAACTTCACAAAACATGTCAAGGTGTCTCTCACTTGGTGGCCGAACCAAACAGTGAGACTTCCAGTCAACACTCACGATCCTTAACATGGTCAGGCACTCAAGCCCATCTTCCGAGGTCCCACTCCACACAGATCCTCCAAACTTATGAAGAGGAGGCTGACATAGAACATGGAGGGGTCCAAGGGACCACAAAGGCAAATCGTCGGGCCGTTTTGTATATAGAGCACACCAAGACACAACATCACATACCTTCCTGAACGTCTCATGTTACCGAAGGTTGTCAACCACTGCCTCAACTCACATTTACGTACACCCTGACCCTCGTCACACTTTTGGCTCTGACTCGACTCCTTCACAATCAGATGGCTGGTAGAGAGTACTCAGGCTCGCCGAGAGTCCACCACTGCAAAAACAACAAGGTCAGCACAAGACAAACACTATGTACAAAGTACGCACCATGCATCTACATGAAACATCTAGAGAGAGCATCAGCAACCACATTCTCTGAGCCTTTTATATATTTGACTTCCAAATTAAAAGGCTGTAGGAACAAAGCCTATTTTAAGAGTCTGATTTTAGTCACCATACACAGGAACAGGATGAAGAGATCCTGAGACATGTACAAATGCTGAATAGCCAGCCCCAAAATGAAAATTTTCTTTCCTGTGGTAAAATGTTTACATTTAAATTTAGAAGGTTGCTCACTGATAGTAACAGTTCTGCAACCTCTTGCAGTACAACAACAAACACCAAAGACATCTCTTTGCACCCAGGTTGGATACATTAAGTTTACACAAATACCATCACGTTCCATCTCACACACAAATTTTAAGCACAGAATGAGCACAATTTACATTACACACATGAAAATGGTACTGAAACACAGGCCATGGAAATCACATCTTCCTGCCCCATGTTTTAGTTTATTTAAAATGTTTGCATCTCTTAGTGCATAAGTATCAATCTTTCTAATCCTGTAAACCTTAGTTGTTAAACGTACTTTGTGGTAGTCAGTGCTTATGCCCAGGGTGCCATCTAATTTGGGAACCATGAAGCATGGGAATGCCCACTGACTCTCACTAAGCACTACAAACTGGTGTTGGAAGAATTTCACTTCTTCCTCCATCTCCAATTTTTTCATACAGATTTTTCCCACACAAAAATTGTTGAATTGGCTCAGCTTCCTTAACAATTTCTTCATTGAGTTTCAACTTTTCCCCATTACTGACATCCCAAACTTTTATAAAGTTCCAAGGTGGTTGAGCCAACTCTCCAACATTTTTCTCATTAACACCAAGCATGCATTTCCCAAAATCTTTTACACACATGTTATTTCTTGAATACACTTTTGGTATTTCATACAGATTATTGTTTTGCAGCCCTTTACATTCCATTAAAACATTGGTCTCTCTGAATTTTTGACACAACTTCAAACCCTTTGACCGGTTACTGTGTACATTATACTCATTCTTTTTCTGCTCAGGGGTGTGAGTTCTATATCTAACCCCTGGGAACTTCCCCCACAACATGTTCAGCTCACAGCAACTTGCCATACAGATTTTCACATGAATTGGCTCCAGTATCAGCACTTCCTCTCCAGCCTCCAGAGTATCATGGTCCACATTATGGTCCCACATCATCATCCTGGTCTGGTTGATGAGCACGTTCACTGGTACCATCCACCTCATACGAGCCAAACAGTATCTGAAACTGAGAAAAAGCTCCGAGGGGGGAGCATCACCATCCTCCCCAAACCAATAGCTCAGAGATTCCAGAGTGCTTCCCCACTCAGCAAATACAAAGAAAGGGATCCTCTCATCCCAGTTGTTAGTATTGTCTATACCATAGGCTTGCATCATTGTCTTGAGGGTTTGATGTAATTTCTCTATTTCCCCTTGAGATGGAGAGTGATACACAGTTGAACACTGAGGCTCTACTTTTAGTCCCTTCAAAACATTTCTAAAAGACTTTGAGGTAAAGTTAGACCCTTGATCTGTTTGTGCTGCTTGAAGAAAACCAACATGAAAAAAGAACTTCATCAAAACCCTTAAGACTACATGAGCAGTTATCTTATGCAGAGGGACTGCTTCCAGGTACCTGGTAGTGGAGCAAATTATTGTTAGTAAATAATTATTTCCCATTCTGGTCCTTGGGAGTGGGCCAACGACATCCACTACCAGCTTGCTGAAGGGTTCACCTGGTGCTGAAATCGGCTGAAGGGGAACAGGTTTAATACTTCGACTAGGTTTCCCTATAATTTGAAAGGCATGATAGGTCTCAATATGCTCTCTGACAGTCTCCCACAGCTGAGACCAGAAGAAATGCCTGGAAACCTTGGACATCACCACCTGGGGACAAAGCCCTTGTTCTCCTTCCATCGATACTGCAAACAGAGGTGAATTCTTTATAAGAGTTTCCTCCCTGAAATGAAAACACTTATTTAACTGTAAAATCTCTTCCTCAGCAACAGCGACATTTTCCTGCACAGAAATTAATTGCACCCTAGCAGGTGCAGCCTCTCTCACACTATTTAACTGATCCATTCTCCAATCATGCTCAGCTCTGGCTGGAACATCCTTTTCTTCAGTTGACTGCAGTTCAACATCAGAAAGCAGAGTTACCAAACTTAAGCCCTCACCATCCTCATGAGAAATATCACGAAGACTGTTGGTAGCATGATCATGAGCCATACTTTTCATGGTGGAACCATCAGGGAGAAGGTCTGGCAGGGTTTTCCTAGCCATTTCCTCCCAACATTTGGGACTTGGTTTCCCCCAAACTAGTTGTTCCTCACTGTCTAACAGGCCCATAACATTATTCCCTAATAAGAGGTCGACCCCTTCGAAGGGAATTTCATCTGAGATACTTACAGGGAGATAGCCAACTTGGTATGTAGATTCTACCCATAATTTGTGTACCGGTGTCCTTATGGTTGAACCCGTAATACCCTTCAACAATATATCTACCCCAGTATAGGTATCCTTAGACACTGGTAGCACTCCAGCACGTAGCAAAGAGTAGGTGCTACATCCATCTCTCAAGGACAATATGTTCTCAACTCTGCCTACATCCTTTTGCAAACCAACTGTGGACCTACTAGAAAATATACACATCCTGGGGTCTAGATCCAAAGGTTCCTCCTCACCTTGCCTTGAAGACCTAATGCAGGCAACTGGATGTATCTCTGCAGTTAGAGTCCTCTGGGGTGGTTCCTCCCTTTCCTGATCTCGCCGCCTTGACCAGCAAAACTTTTGAGTGTGTCCAGTTTTGTTACAGTAGTAACAGGCATAACTCTTAAAGGTATTTTTACCATTTGGTGTAGGACTGGTACTGTTTACTCGAGGACCTGAAACATTATCTGATTGTCTAGGTAAACTTTGAACTCCAGCTGACTTACCTTTTCCTTCTATTTTATAGGGCACCTCAGCCTTCATTTGTTCCTGAAAATTCTTGTCCCACTTACCTTTATGACCATAAGACTTGGAATAAGGTTTAGAATGAGTGGGGAAATTTTCAGAAGCAGCATGACTGTTTTTACTTACCAATTCCCTGCGAGCCAAAAATCGGTCACCTAGATCCAGTGCTTCTGAAAGATTATCTGGGTTTTTGTCCTCCAAATATTCTCTGAGGTCAACAGGGATTGTATTGTACAATTCCTCATGAACCATCAGATCTACTAATTTGTTATAGTCTTTATTAACTCCTTTAGAACAAACCCATTTCTTAAAAAGGAACAGTTTCTCATTCCCAAACTCAGTTAAGGTCTGCCCATCCTGAAATTTTTGATTCCTGAACTTTTGCCTATATTTCTCAGGTATCATTTGGTATGCAAGCAATACTTCCTCTTTAATCTTATCATAATCAGAAAAATCTTGCCCCTCCAGAGTCTCTACTCTCTGGAATCCTTTACCTACAAGTTGTGTGCGAACTAGGGTAGCCCACTTCTGTTTGGGCCATCCTTGCTCCAAAGCAGTCTTCTCAAAAAAAGAAAAATATCTATCTGGGTCACTCTCTGTAAACTTAGGGACAAAATTTGCAGCTTTAGTTATGTTAAAGTACTGCTCAGGCTCTTGTTCAGAACCTCCTAATCTTTGACGTTCTTCCTCCTTAGCTTTCATTAATTTCATTTCAGCCTCTAGTACTGCTAATTTAAGTCTCATTCTCTCCATTTCCATATCACCTGGAGTAGGTGATCCCTCATGTTCACTGTTAACAGGCATGTTTACTGATGAATTATTACCTTCTTCCCTGAAGCCTAAAAAATCTGAAGACTCATCTTCTGACATAGTTTTATCTTTAAACACTTGCTTCCCTCTTACAGTATCAGTGGACAAAGTTTTCCCACAGGCACATAAAATAACACAAATTGAATGTAAACTATGCACATAGCAATTACCATAACCACAACAAAAAATGTGTTACTCAACCTTTCTCCTACCTTAGGAGAAAAACAACCTGTAAACTAATATATGAAAACAACACTTCCACTGACCCACCTTGGTAAATCTTCTACCAGAAACATGCAACTGTTATTACCCCATACCAGCACATATAGTTCAAAGAATGTTTTGAGTTATTTTAGCAGTCAAATAACTCTCCCGGACAGGCCCCCATGTTACGTTGGTTGTCCCTTATTACTTTGATAGTAAGGTTCTCACTACATGTTCTAGTGTGGGGTAGCTTTTACTTAATGGTCTTATTTGTCTAGGGGTAATACTTACATCATGGCTGATCATCCTGAGTGTCTCTGATACCCTTTCACCAGCCCTCTTCACAGGTTATGTAAACTACTACTATAAAAATATAACTATTCTCAATAGATATGTACAGAATATACAATTACAGCCTCACATTTTCAAAACAACGATCTACACACTGCATAGCTGTTCTCCCACATGGTGTACCTTATTAACTTTTGTCCTTCTCTCTTGACATAACTCTGGCTAACCAGTGTTTTGACACACTTTAGTCACCCTGGGTATGGTGGCCACAACTTAAATTATAAAAACTCACCTCTGGAGCACACATAATGCCCCAAAAGATAGAAGAAGGACCCAGAGATCCTGCCAGGTTGAAGGTCAGCCACAGAGAGAGGGAGTCAGTGAGAGGGAGAGAGAGAGAGAGCCTGGCTAAGCTCCTCCCACCAAAACAAAAGACTGTTGCCAAGCACACTTCTCCAGTTACCACAATTCTACCACACCTTAATTTTACTTTTACAAAAAGAAATACAACTTTATAAACTACTTATTTAAATTGTGTGTTTATGTATCTATAGTATAACCTATTATATTGAGAAAAATAGGTTTGACCCAGCTGCCTCTCGGTCATAAGGTTGATCAGTCCTTCTGACATTTAGAGCAAAGTCCCCATCAATTCAATATAATTAGGTATTTCAGAGTAACTGTTACTTATAAATACATGTTGGGTCCTATAGCCCCATAACAGTGTACCAAATGTATCCTTAGATGCACGCACACTGGCTGGCTTGTAAACACTGGCACACACAGTGCAGTTCAGGCCACACGTGGGCACGTCTCGTACGAATCGCATCAAATACCGGGTTTTCGATCGGATACTGAGGCAAAATTTTTGCGTTAAAATGCATCGAATACCTGATTTATCGAATACCGATGCCATCGAATACCGGGGGTCCACTGTATAAATGATGTCAACCCATTCACGACTGCATATTGGAATGGACAGTGATGGCATTTGTTTACTCTTGAACATAGTCAAGCAAACGAGCATTTCTCCCTCATTGAGCTCAATTTGAAGGTACTTTTTGTTATGAAAGCAATCAAAATCATATCTATTTCTGTAACATATCTTCCATTCTATAAAATGAGACCATAAAAACGAGAATTCAACCATAAAAACCATACAAAAATACCACTAAGGGGTGGCTAATTGCTGAGAAGTGAACTCCATTATTTATGCTCCGATTTCTTTCATTTTTGGTGTACATTAAGAAGCATCTTTCCATCACACATTGCCCAAGTTTCAATAAGATAGTCCAACAAACAAATGAAATACAATTCCCTAGATCAAGAGCAAGAGCCCCTCACCAGCATCAAGGAACCTCCCTTGAGGTCTGCTTGCTTGTCGAAATTTTGCTCGCGTATGGAAGCAAAAAATCAACCCATCAACTGCTCGTACAGCGGACCCCCGCATAGCGATATTAATCCATGCAAGAGAGCTCATTGTTATGCGAAATTATCGTTATGCGAATGAATTTTCCCCATAAGAAATAATGGAAATCAAATTAATCCATGCAAGACACCCAAAAGTATGAAAAAAAAATTTTACCACATGAAATATACATTTTCCTACACACAAAGAGAAGGATACATGCACAATAGTAGAGTAGTACATGCACAATATATATTGTGCATGTACTACTCTACTAAATGAAGAATAAATGTCACTTACCTTTATTGAAGATGCAGCAATGACTGATGAGACACTGTGTCCTGGGAGTGCCTTTTCCTCCTGAGTACTGTAGGTCCTGTTTGGCATTTTCTTCCAGAACAGGCCTTATCACACTGTGTATGCCACTACAATTCTTAAATCTCTCAAACCAACCTTTGCTGGCTTTAAATTCACCAATATGAGCACTAGTTCCAGGCATTTTTCCCTGTTCACCTGGGTGTTAGTCGACTGGTGTGGGTTGCATCCTGGGAGACAAGATTAAGGACCCCAATGGAAATAAGTTAGACAGTCTTCGATGACACTGACTTTTTTGGGTTATCCTGGGTGGCAAATTCTCTGGGGTTAATTGTTTCTTGGTATTCTCAATAAGCCACACCAACAACGGTGCTACAGCAGCAGCAGATGATGCTACAGCAGCAGCAGACGGTACTACAGCAGCAGCAGACGGTACTACAGCAGCAGCAGCAGCAGCTGATGGTGGTACAACAGCAGCAGCAGCTGACAGTGCTACAGCAGCAGCAGACGATGCTACAGCAGCAGCAGACGGTACTACAGCAGCAGCAGCAGCTGACGGTGGTACAGCAGCAGCAGCAGCTGACAGTGCTACAGCAGCAGCAGCAGCAGCTGACAGTGCTACAGCAGCAGCAGCAGCTGACAGTGCTACAGCAGCAGCAGATGATGCTACAGCAGCAGCAGACGACGCTACAGCAGCAGCAGACGGTACTACAGCAGCAGCAGCAGCTGACGGTGGTACAGCAGCAGCAGCAGCTGATGGTGCTACAGCAGCAGCAGCAGCTGACAGTGCAGCAGCAGCAGCAGCTGATGGTGGTACAGCAGCAGCAGCAGCTGTACCACCAATAGTAGCGATGGTTGATTGGGGTTTATTATACAACCTGGCCAGCTCGGAGACACGCACTCCACTTTCATACTTATCAATGATCTTTTTCTTCATCTCTATAGTAATTCTCACCCTTATTACTGTAGGGTTGGCACTAGAAGCTTTCTTGGGGCCCATGGTCACTTATTTTGCAGATAAAATCACCAAAAACACTGTAATAATACGAAATGTTCCGATTGTATGCTTGGATGTTACCGCGGAGGCTGGCTGGTAAACAATGCCACCGGCGGAACATGTGAGCGTGGCTCAGGCCGCACATAGACGCGTCTCAGACGAACAGCGTTGAGCGGGTTTTTTAGCGGTATGCAAGGCAAAATCTTGGCGATAAAATGTAGCGGTATGCGGATTTAACGTTATGTAAGGCCAACGGTATGCGGGGGTCCACTGTATTTGGAAAAACTCGCACGTGGATCCGCTCGCAAGTAGAGGTTCCACTGTATAACACTCATATATTATACAGTGTGCCCTGGTGTTTGATTGCAAGATCATTATTATCCGTAATTTAAGATCACTGTATCACTGCATATCAGTGCCCTTATCACTTGCTACATCATTTATGACGATAGTTTATTACTCATATGATTTTTATTTCCACTTCTCTGTCATCTTCTGGCAATAATCCGCTAGTGCCACTCAACCGTATTTACTCCCATATATTACACCATATATATGATACACTTTGCACTGGTGATTGACTGCAAGATTGTTATAATCCACATTTTAAGATCACTATATCACTACACATCAATACCTTCATCACTTGCTATATTATGTATGATGATAGATCAACAGTTGTCAGCCCTTCAAGCCTCTCTCTCAACTTTTATTTTATTTATTAAATTTTTGAGATATTTTCACTATTTGGGTATCATTATACATGGGAGATTTTGCCCACTTTGACTTCTATTTTTGAACAGTTCCATTTTTCCAGTTGATGAAACCCAGATCTGTTTTACTAGTATTTCTTCTATCAATTTAGTTCAAAAAACTGCCCATTAACCTGTTTCAACTACCCAATAAAATGATCAGAAATTGGTAATTTGGCCAATTTCACATTTATTTATTTATTTATTTATTTATTTGAACATGATACAGGGAAGTACAAAGGAATACAGTTATTAAAGTGCAGCATGCCAAAGCCCCTTGTATGCAGAGCATTATGGGCAGGCTTAAAATTAACTTAAGATTAACTAAGCAATGATGTATTCAGTGGTAAAAACATTATTTTAAACAGATGACAATTTAGCACAAATGAGTATTACAAAGACAGGTCATATGGTCATTTACTGTGTTGCTATGCATTCATTAGAATGGAGTATTCTGTTAGGTAATGTAATTAAAAAAATAACAAAGTTTGATTGGGTCGCAGGTTAGACATTTATGAGATACAATAATGAGAAACATTTATGAGATACAATTTATATGATACAATTATTCAGTATTTATTTAGTTGTGGGTGAGTAAGTGATTTTTGAGAAGAGATTTGAATTTATAAACAGACAGTTTCTTTTATATTCACAGGTAATGAATTACAGATTTTAGGGCCTTTTATGTGCATTGAGTTTTTGCATAGCGTGAGATGGACACGAGGAACATCAAAGAGTGGTCTGTGCCTTGTGTTACAGTCATGTGTTCTGTTGATGTTGGTAAGGAGATGTTTGAGGGGAGGGTTTATATCAGAGTTAAGTGTTCTATGTATGTAGTAGGTGCAGTAATAAGTATGGATGTTTTGTATGGTGAGTAGGTTTAGAGTTTTGAATATTGGTGGAGTGTGCTGTCTGTAGTGGGAATTTGTTATCATTCTGACTGCAGCCTTTTGTTGGGTAATTAATGGTCTGAGATGGTTTATTGTTGTTGAGCCCCATGCACAAATTCCATAGGTGAGATAGGGGTAAATAAATGAGTGATAATAGGGCCAGGAGGGCTGACTGTGGAACATGGTACCGTATCTTGGAAATTTTTTTGGAAATTTGTTGTATATGTGTTTGAAATTTGAGTCTATTATCAAGGTGGATTCCCAAGAATTTTCCCTCTGTGAGTTTTGTGATCGTTGATCCATTAATCATTATGTTAAGAGGGACGTCTGTAGCTCTGTTACCAAACTGAATGTAGTAGGTTTTGTCAATGTTTAGAGTAAGTTTGTTAGTCCTCATCCTGGTAGATATTTTCTGTAATTCGGTATTAACAGTATTGGCTAGCGTGACTGGGCTCGGGTGAGAGAAGACGTATGTAGTGTCATCTGCAAATAGTGTGGGTTTGAGTAGTTGTGATGCATTTGGTAGGTCATTTATGTATATGAGAAAGAGAAGAGATTTCGTTCGGATTTTTAACCCCGGAGGGTTAGCCACCCAGGATAACCCAAGAAAGTCAGTGCGTCATCGAGGACTGTCTAACTTATTTCCATTGGGGTCCTTAATCTTGTCCCCCAGGATGAGACCCACACCAGTCGACTAACACCCAGGTACCTATTTGCTGCTAGGTGAACAGGACAACAGGTGTAAGGAAACGTGTCGAAATTTTTCCACCCGCCGGGAATCGAACCCGGGCCCTCCGTGTGTGAAGCGGGAGCTTTAGCCACCAGGCCACCGGGCCACCCAATAGCCGAGGGCACTTCCCTGTGGGACACCAACTGTAATTGGCTGTGCGGAAGAGTTTGCCCCATTTGTGTACACATATTGGCTTCTGTTGCTGAGGTAAGACTTTAGGTAGTTGAGGGAGTGCCCTCTTATACCATAGTGCGACAATTTTATATGGAGCAAGTCATGGTCAACTGTATCAAAAGCTTTACGTAAGTCAATGAAGATCCCCAGTGGGACTTCTTTTTTCTCTATTGCAGTGTATATATGCTCTAGCATGTGTATAATAGCATCGATAGTATTTTTATTAGGCCTGAACCCAAATTGGCAGGGGTTGAGTATGTTGTGGGAGATGAGGTAGGAATAGATTCGCTTATGAATTAATTTTTCGAAGATTTTAGAGAGAGGGTGTAAATTGGATATTGGCCTATAGTTATTCAAGTCTGTTTGGTCTTCTCCTTTATGGATCGGGGTGACCTTTGCTATTTTGAGAACTGTAGGGAAGGTAGAGGATTCTATGGATTTGTTAAAGAGTGTTGCAATGATTGGTGATAGCACTTGTGACACTTTTTTGTATATAAAGGGTAGTAAGGTATTTAAATCTCCTGTCTTGTTTTTTAGTGTGTTGATAATAAGGGAGACTTCAGTAGGGTTAGTTGGAGCTAGGAGCAGTGTGTTCGAGTAATTGCCAGTGAGGTAGTCATTTGGTGGGGTATCTGAGCTTGGGATTTTATTGGCAAGGTTTTTTCCTATAGTGGAGAAGAAATTACTGAGTCTGTTTGCTGTTTCAGTTGGTGGGAGTTGGGGTTCATCTGGTTTTGTTAATTCAATTTCGCTATTTCATGATATCTTTTTTGTTCCTAGAATTTCTGATAGGGTTTTCCAGGTCTTTTTTATGTCACCTCGTAAGTTGGATAATCTGTTTTCATAATACAATTTTTTAGCCCTTCTTATCAGTCTGGTTAGGATTGACGAGTAACGTTTTGTTTGGTCTCTGGTTATGTGACCCATTCTGTACTGTTTTTCATATAGGTGCTTTGTATTTATGGATTTGAGGATGCTGGGTGTTAGCCAGGGACTGTTCAGTCTCTTAGCTGTCATCTGTTTAGTTTTTTGGGGGCAGTGCTTGTTATAGAGGTATTGGGTCTTTTTTAGAAAATTATTAATACATTCGTCAATATCTGTATAGATTTCTAGCTCAGTGTGCCAGTCAATGTTTGTCACTGCTGCTGTGAGGTTATTAATGGCTGCCTCATTGTGAATTCTGAAAGTGACTTTAGTAGTGTCTTGAGGTAATTTGCTAATTTAAATATTGCTAATTTAAAAAAATAATTTATTTTATTAATAACACATCGGCCATTTCCCAATAAGGGAGGGTGGCCCGTAAAAGAAAAACTTTCACCATCATTCACTCCATCACTGTCTTGCTAGAGGCACACTTACATTAACACCCCTCCCTTCAAAATGGAGACACTCTACTTCCCATCTCCAGGACTCAAGTCCGGCCTGCCGGCTTCCCTGAATCCCTCATAAATGTTACCTTGTTCACACTCCAACAGCACATCAAGTCCTAAAAACCATTTGCCTCCATTCACTCCTATCTAAGACTCTCACGCACGCTTGCTGGAAGTGCAGGCTCCTCTCACACAAAACCTCCTTTACCCCCTCCCTCCAACCTTTCCTAGGCCGACCTCTACCCTGCCTTCCCTCCACTACCAATTTATACACTCTTGAAGTCATTCTATTTAGTTCCATCCTCTCTACATGTCCAAACCACCTCAACAGCAACCCCTCCTCAGCCCTCTGCATAATAGTTTTGATAATCTCGCTCCTCCTCCTAATTTCCAAACTACGAATTCTCTGCATTATGTTCACACCACACATTGCCCTCAGACATGACATCTCCACTGCCTCCAGCCTTCTCCTTGTTGCAACATTCACAATGTAGACATTCCTGACAGTAAAAAAAAAGCATTTCCTCCATTCATTAGTTATGTCTCCAGGCCTCTCTTATATTGCACTTGCTTTCCATTTTAAATTTTTATTCACTCAAAAAAATGAAGATTTACTGTTATGCAGACTACTGCATTTTTGTAATAATTGTATAGTGTCAGTGGCCAGGTGTACTCTGGTATATCGACAAAAATCGAACATTTCCGCTACTGTGAACTGAATTCAAGCTACTTTCAGTCTTCAAACCAACCAAAAATCATCTTTATTTCTATTACATATCTTTTGTTCTGTCAAATGAGACCAAGAAACTGAAAATACAACCATAAAAATCATGCAAAAATACACTGCAAAGTTGCTGTTTTAAACCAAAAACACTGTTGCAGTTTTTTCATTATGCACTGCTTGCCATAGGATTTTTTTATATGATGCACACTTACTGCATAGAACCATTCTATCATATCTAGGCGCAAATTTACCACTCACAGCTGATGAGTGAGCTGAGCTCATGGCGTAGAATTACACGACCGACCCTGGCTTCAAACCCATAGTACAGTAACACTGGCCCCGTATGAGTTAAAGTGGGTTTTCTTAATTTATTTTTGTGAATTGGCCAAATTACCAATGTCTGTGCATTTAATAGAGTAGTTTTTTTAGTTAAATGTGTGGTTTCTTGTGCTCAGTTGTTAGATCAAGAGGAATTTTGGTGAAATAGCAAATAATTTCGTTGAACTGACTAGAGGAATTGGCTCATAACAGGACTGAAATAAGGTAAAATTGCTGTGTAAATTGCTCCCAGACAGCTGTCTTTGTGCCATTGTAATAACATAAGTGTTCCATCATATTTCGCATTTTTGGTGTCATTACTTTTGGAAAAAGATTCACTACCATTTCAGAAGATTTTTTTTAATAATGCTGATATTGTGAGCACTTATTTTTGATGTCTCAACAGTGAAAAGGTTAATAAGAAAAAACATAAAATATCTAGACATTTGGTTGTATATCAACATACATAAAAATTTAATACATGTACTTCAGTTCCTGACTAATGTGTTGTCTCCTATTACAGGTCAACAACTCAACAGAAGAATTATGTTTACATTGCTTACAAGTGATATAAGTGACAGAAATAGTGTAAGCAATGTTGACCACATTATCATGAATACATTGTAAATATCTTCATTTGTATCAGGCAGATCACATCATTATTTTGACTTTTACATCCATACTCAGCATCTGCTGGATATAACATTACATACTGAAATAGTATTGTTCTTATACTAATATAATACTGTACATGTATTATCAACATCCATAAAGTTTATTACCATTATAAAGTTAATTAGCTTATTATATAAATGTTTAGTTGATTTATTATAAGAATGAAGTATTGAGTCTTAAAAAAGTTAGGATTTATTCTCTACTAATATTTAACTATACAGTGGTACCTTGACTTAAAGTGCTCCAACTTATGATTTTTCCGAGTTACGAGCCGTCACTCAGTCGATTTTTTGCTTTGAGTTACAAACCAAAATCCGAGTTGCGAGCGAAAAAAAATATTTACTGAAAAAAAAAATATTTACTGAAAATGACATTTGGCAAGAACCCCGACCTAAATGGCACAACGAAATGCTAGTGCGATGTTCTCACTGGAGGTAATCATCTAATTATCTTCGGTTATTCTACAAAAAAATAAAGTTGCTAAGTTTTTGACAAATGCAAAATATCTTGCCCTTTACTCCCACACAAGTCCCAAAATATGTGGAACATTTCCAATATTCCACAAGCTAATTGTAGAATAATCTTTTTTTATGATTCCTGTCAATATTATTGCATTTACTTCAATAATAAATGATGGGCTTCATGAAATAAGTCAATAACTTATTTCTGAGATATTCATACATCACTTCACTAGTGATCTAGTGCAGTTAGCCTCTCAAAAACTCTGTTTTCTCTTACCCAGGACCAAAGAACACATAGGAAGGAGCAGTAATGATTTTATATGCTCGGACTGGTCCTGGACACTCGCCATATTATGGCCTATTTTATTCATTCTGGAGTATATATCATGTTTCTGTGTCACTTACAGTGTTTATTATGTCATATTAGATCAATTCTGAAAGATAAATAAGCCATAGATATTAGTGTTGTATTAAAGTATTTTCTCCTGGTCCTGGGGTGGTTTTTTTTTTGGGTTCTGGAACAGATTAATGGCATTTTAATTAATTTCAGTGAGGAAAATTGATTTGATATATGAGCAAATTGAGTTACAGGCTTGGTCATGGAACGAATTAAACTCGTAAGTCAAGGTACAGCTGTATTACTTTAAAAAAAAATCTGTTATCTTTCTAAACATTAGGTTGAAGTAATAACATATTCAGTTGTCTGTGTTATCTTATGTTGCCGATTTTAATATGTAGTAATTTTTTTTCTTGACTGTATGTAGGATATTATATCATCTGTATTACTTTATTACCAACATTGACTGTGACCAGGATATTATATCATCTGTATTACTTCAGATATAAAATTTTCACAGCAAGATGCAGTACATCCGAGTTCCTTCAAGGGAGCTAACATATCAGTGTTCTGAATGTTTAAAGGATTTTCCATGTAATTCACATCTAATAGAACACATGAGAGTTCATTCACTAGAAAAAACATATTATTGTTCTGAATGTCTGAAACACTTTTCACAGAGATCATACCTAATACAACACATGAGAGTTCATTCACAAGAAAAACCATATCAGTGTTCTGAATGTCTAAAACACTTTTCACGGAGATCATACCTAATACGACACCTAAGAGTTCATTCACAAGAGAAACCATATCAGTGTTCTGAATGTCTGAAACACTTTTCACAGAGATCACACCTAATACAACACATGATAGTTCATTCACAAGAAAAACTATATCACTGTTCTGAATGTCTAAAAGATTTTTCACGTAAATCACATCTAATAGAACACATGAGAGGTCATTCACAAGAAAAACCATTTCAGTGTTCTCACTGTCTAAAACACTTTTCACGGAGATCAGATCTAGTACAACACATGAGAGTTCATTCACAAGAAAAACCACATCAGTGTTCTGAATGTCTAAAACACTTTTCACGGAGATCACACCTTACAGAACACATGAGAGCTCATTCACAAGAAAAGCCATATCAGTGTTCTGAATGTCTAAAACACTTTTCACGGAGATCATACCTTATTCAGCACATGAGAGTTCATTCACAAGAAAAGCCATATCAGTGTTCTGAATGTCTAAACCACTTTTCACGGAGATCAACCCTAATTCGACACATGAGAGTTCATTCACTAGAAAAACCGTATAAGTGTTCTGAATGTCTAAAACACTTTTCATGGAGATCATCCCTAAAAAAGCACATGACAGTTCATACACAAAATAAACCATACAAGTGTTCTGAATGTCTAAAAGATTTTTCTAAAAAATCTCAACTTCTGCAACACTTGAAGCTCACTCATTAGAGAATTCCTTCTAAGGAGGTTGCCTTGATGCTGGTAATGGGCTCTTAATCCGAGAAATTAGAGTTACTCCTTGCCTTCTTTGATCATATATGTAGACAGTAAGCCTACATGCTTAGTTCTGATAGTCTCCGCTAGAGAGAGTAACTGCATGGGCCTACCCACAGCTCACACTACATCACCTTTCTTCTGCCTCACTTGGTACCCAGGCATCTTGGAGATAACCAGAAGTCACTCCTCTCTCCCTTGCAGTAGGGCCCAGCAGGTTGGGTCCCAAGACACTTAAACACACTGCCTGTGTACAAGAACCCAAATAAAGTAACAAGGCTCTGAAGCCTTATCATTCACCAGTACCAGAGATCAACACACATGAAAGATATTTGTAATATTGGTGGCAAGTGGCAGTTGCAGCAGCTGTTTGCCCAGAGAGAGGGAGGAAGATGATGATGCTGTCTACTTCATCAGCCAGTACATGCAGCATCCATTTCTCAACATATCCTGATATTGTGTCTGCAAGTCTCAGCAGCCAGACACAGGTACAAGCAGGATCCAGGCCGAAATCTGCTGAATTTCTTCAAGAAATCTTAGCGGCATCCCCTTGCGACTCCACAGCGACCCATGTTGTTTGTCAGTCACGTGCTCAGTGTCATCTGTACGTTGCTGTTGTTCAGTTCAGCATGGCTATTTCAGCAAGTCAGAGGTGAGTTTTGTGGTGTATTCTGCATCCAGTGTGGTTGATTCTCCACATGTTTGTGGGTAGGGAGGAGGAAATGGTGGAATCCTCACCTCACCCACACTTACCATACACCACCACGCTCCTACCATAACACTACTCTTCAGCACCACTCAATGCTCTCACACCCTCACTGCTGTATTCTCTGTGAATTCATTGCCAGAGCTGTGTATCCAAGTGCCTGAGGTCATTCAAAGCCATGTGGAAAAGGCCACATGGATCTCCGAGTTATGTGGATCTACAAGCCACATAGATCTGCAAGCCATGTCGAGCAAGCCACATGGTTTACCAAGCTGCTTGATGCTACCTTGAGACATCACCATGTTGCCCGACGTTACTCCAGGATGTCACCATGCTGCCCAGTGTCACTCCAGGATGTCACCATGCTGCCCAACATCACCTAGGACGTCTACCCAACGTCACTCCGGGACATCTGCCTGACATCACCCGGCATCACTCCAGGACGTCTGCCTGTCACCCGATGTCACTCCAGGACGTCTGTCTGACGTCACCTCGCGATGTAAACTTGGATGTCTGCCTGATGTCACCTCATGATGTCTGCCCAACATCACCCTGACATTACCTCATGATGTCTCCCCATGACATCACCTCACGATGTCACACCTGACATCACCCCATGATGTCCCATCGACAGTGTTATAGTTTCATAGTGAGCAGTTCATATTCAGTATTGTCAAGAACGATTGAGAGAAGATACGTGCCACATATTAATTCCTCTCATTGTTCCTTTACTAGTGTTCTCCCACATTCACAAATGCCTCAGTGTCAATTTTTGCAAAGAAAAGCATTTTCTAGTGCAAACCATGTGTTGTTGTATTACCAGGTGTGCAGTGCGGGTGTGCATTACATGTGTCCCTGATGAATGATTGGTTTGAGCGCAGATTATTAACACTTGTGTTACGTTACCCTGTTGTGATCGTTTGATGACTGACGTTAGTCAGTCCAAGCATCAGGTTACAAGTGCCAAGCCCCCATGTGACCTCAATGTGACTTCTGGTCTGACTTCCACTCTGATCGAGAGGATGACGTCATCAAGCCGCAGCCTTCCTCTTCAGTGAGCAGTCTGCACAAGGTATGATTTCACTTTGACTGCTAGCCCACTCGTTCCAGTTAGGTGTAAGCTGCTATGACTCCCAGATGATGCACCTGAGTCATCCTGCTATGACTCTCACTGGCACCAGTAAGCTGTGCTGCACTGTGTTCCCTGCAGTGACTGCCCAGCAACAGTACCAGTCGAGAGATGAGTCACTTTCCAGATGAAGTCCTGCCCAGTTGCCGAGTACTGACAACACCTCACTCAAGGGCACCAGCAGGTTGTGCCCCAGGTTGAGTGAACCCTGCAGCAATTACTCCATGATGACTGCTTCACTGTTCCAGATGAGACCGTACCCTGATACTTCATAGCTCAGCTGCAGCAATGTCTCCATGTGTTGCAGTATATATCCAGATGCAGGAAGACATGCAGTGATGCCTCCAAGTCTCATTGCCTTTGACCAAGATGTTTTAGCACACCTTCTCTTTTTTTCTTCCCTCCCTGTAGGAAGTTTTTTTTTGTTGTTGTTGCTCTGTCCACATGTATATATGCTTTTATTTTGTGTTTTGTGCCCTGTTCCTTGCTTCTGCCTCACTTGTTGCCCATGCATCCTAGAGACAACAAGTCACTCCTGTCTCCCTTGCAGTGGGGCCCAGCAGGTTGGGCCCCAGGGCACTCAAACAAACTACCTGTGTACAAGAACCCAAATAAAGTAACAAGGATCCGAAGCTTTATCACTCACCAGTACCGGGGATCAACACACGCAAAACATATTTGTAACCCTTAACCCCTCACATTTTCCAGGTGCTGTATGACCCATACTGGTTTAGCACTTGCTCTTGAATATAATACAGTGGTCCCTCGTTTTTTGTAATTAATCCATTCCTGGAAGTGTGACTGTTATCGAAATTGATGATTTTCGAATCCATTTTCCCCATAAGAAATAATGTAAATCCAATTAATTCGTTCCAGACACCCAGAAGTATCAACAATAATTTTTTTTTTTACCTTAAAGATAGATTTACATGAACAGAAGAATGAACATTCAACATGACAGTTACCATTATTGAAGGCTGTTGTTGATGAATAGAAGACCGGGAGGAAGAGAAAGGGAAGAGAGGTTATTGTTTGGAAGGAGAATCCCCCTCCAGAAGGACTCTAGGTCACTTCAGGGGTCACTTCCCTAGCTTAAATATAGATTTACTTGCAGAAAAGAATGCCAAATAAATGTAAAGCACTAATAAAATGTATAAATAGACATTTAACATTACACTTACCTTTTATTAAAGACTTTTGTTGGTGTATGGCAGAGGGAGGGAAGGGAAGCTTATTGTTGGAGAATATGACACTAATATCAACTCTACAGCTTATTTATCTATCACAATTCAACTAATATGACATAATAAACAATATTAATAACATAGAAACATGAAATATACTCTAGAATGAATAAAATAAGTTATTAGTCACTAGAGGTGTTGTGTTGTTGTTGTTGGGTGTATAAGGGCCACTGAGAGTAAGCCGTCCATAATGGTGGTGGAGGAGCAGCTGAGGCAGCAGTGTTTTCTGTAGCCCTATATAACTCCAACAACATTGGAGGAGTTGGTAGAATCGCTGAATCACTGAAGAAGGCACCTTCTACCACCATCACAACCACTACCACCCTCTACCATCATCACTACCATCTTCTACCACTATCACAACTGCTACCACCTTCTACCACCATCACTACCACCGTCTACCACTATCAGATACTAGTGCCAGAAAAAAAAATTCCCCCCAGTACCACCAATACCACCAGTCCGATGACATTCTTCTTTGCAAATATACAGGGTCTAAAGCCAGCAATGAACAACAAAATACCTTTCATCCGTGAACTGCTTGCAGAGGCAAATGCAATGTTCACGGCTTTCACAGAGACCCACATAAAGGATCACTTAGACAACGAAATATGGATCCCAGGTTACAACCTATACAAATGCAACAGAGTGAACAGGCAAAAGGGGGGGGGGGGTTAGCCTGTATATCGCAGAGTCACTTGTTTGCACAGAACTGCTTAATGCCTCAAATGATGTAGTGGAAGTTTTAGCAGTAAAGATCGAGAACCAAAACCTAGTCATTGTGGTAGTCTACAAGCCTCCGGATGCAACGTCCCAGCAATTCCAGGATCGGCTGTTAAAAATTGACCACTGTCTGGAAAATCTGCCAGCTCCTGCCCCCAACATCTTGCTCCTGGGGGATTTCAACTTAAGGTACCTAAAATGAAGGAATATAGCAAATAATGTTGTTGCAGTGATAACACCAGGAGGCAGCTCTGACGAGAATTCACACACACGAGCTTTTAAATCTCTGCACAAAATTCAACTTAAACCAGCAAATAATAGAGTCTTCTAGACTGGAGAATACACCAGACCTCATCTTCACTAACAATGATGATCTGATACGAAATGTCACCATATCAAAAACAATATACTCAGATCACAACATAATCAAGGTTCAGACATGTATGCGTGGAGCTCCAGACTGACATAATGAGATTAGTCATGAAGGAACCTTCACCAAATTCAACTTCAATAATAAGAACATAAAGTGGGACCAAGTAAACCAAGTCCTAACCGATATAAGCTGGGAAGATATACTAAGCAACACAGACCCCAACTTATGCCTAGAACAGATTAACTCGGTGGCACTCGATGTATGCTCAAGGCTTATTCCTTTAAGAAAAAGGAGGAGTAGATGTAAAATAGAAAGAGACAGGTGCTCCCTTTACAGGCGACGAAAAAGAATAACAGAACGGCTCAAAGAGGCCAATATATCTGAAATGCGTAGGGAGACACTGGTCAGAGAAATAGCAAACATCGAACTTATGCTAAAGGAATCTTATAGGAGACAGGAATTGCGGGAAGAACTAAAAGCCATAAATGAAATCGAAAGAAACCCAAAATATTTCTTTTCCTATGCCAAATCAAAGTCGAGAACAACGTCCAGTATTGGGCCCCTACTTAAACAAGATGGGTCCTACACAGATGACAGCAAGGAAATGAGTGAGCTACTCAAGTCCCAATATGACTCAGTTTTTAGCAAGCTGCTAACCAGACTGAGAGTCGAAGATCAAAATTAATTTTTTATGAGAGAGCCACAGAATTTGGTTAGCACAAGCCTATCTGATGTTATCCTGACGCCAAATGACTTCAAACAGGCGATGAATGACATGCCCATGCACTCTGCCCCAGGGCCAGACTCATGGAACTCCGTGTTCATCAAGAACTGCAAGAAGCCTCTATCATGAGCTTTTACCATCCAATGGAGAGGGAGCATGGACACGGGGGTCGTCCCACAGCTACTAAAAACAACAGACATAGCCCCACTCCACAAAGGGGGCAGTAAAGCAATAGCAAAGAACTACAGACCGATAGCACTAACATCCCATATCATAAAAATCTTTGAAAGGGCCCTAAGAAGCAAGATTGCCACCCATCTAGAAACCCATCATTTACACAACCCAGGGCAACATGGGTTTAGAGCAGGTCGCTCCTGTCTGTCTCAACTATTTGATCACTATGACAAGGTCCTAGATGCACTAGAAGACAAAAAGAATGCAGATGTAATATATACAGACTTTGCAAAAGCCTTCGACAAGTGTGACCATGGCGTAATAGCGCACAAAATGCATGCTAAAGGAATAACAGGAAAAGTTGGTAGATGGATCTATTATTTCCTTACAAACAGAACACAAAGAGTAGTAGTCAACAGAGCAAAGTCTGAGGCGGCTATGGTGAAAAGCTCTGTTCCACAAGGCACAGTACTCACTCCCATCTTGTTTTTCATCCTCATATCTGACATAGACAAGGATGTCAGCCACAGCACCGTGTCTTCCTTTGCAGATGACACCCGAATCTGCATGACAGTGTCTTCCATTGCAGACACTGCAAGGTTCCAGGCGGACATCAACCAAATCTTTCAGTGGGCTGCAGAAAACAATATGAAGTTCAACGATGAGAAATTTCAATTACTCGGATATGATAAACCCGAGGAAATGAAAACTTCATCAGAGTACAAAACAAATTCCTTCAACAAAATAGAGCGAAAAACCAATGTCAAAGACCTGGGAGTGATCATGTCGGAGGATCTCGCCTTCAAGGACTATAAAACTATATCAATCGCAGCTGTTAGAAAAATGACAGGATGGATAATGAGAACCTTCAAAACTAGGGATGTCAAGCTCATGATAACACTCTTCAGGTCCCTTGTTCTATCTAGGCTGGAATATTGCTGCACACTAACAGCACCTTTCAAGGCAGGTGAAATTGCTGACCTAGAAAATGTACAGAGAACCTTCACAGCGCGCGTAACGGAGATAAAACACCTCAATTACTGGGAGCGCTTAAAGTTCTTGAACCTGTATTCCCTGGAACACAGGCGGGAGAGATACATGATTATATACACCTGGAAAATCCTAGAGGGACTAGTACCGAACTTGCACACGAAAATCACTCACAACAAAAGCAAAAGACTTGGCAGACGATGCAACATGCCTCCAATGAAAAGCTGGGGTGTCACTAGCATGTTAAGAGACAATACAATAAGTGTCAAGGGCCCAAGACTGTTCAACTGCCTCCAAGCATACATAAGGGGGATTACCAATAGACCCCTGGCAGTCTTCAAGCTGGCACTGGACAAGCACCTAAAGTCGGTACCTGACCAGCCGGGCTGTGGCTCGTATGTTGGATTGCGTGCAGCTAGCAGTAACAGCCTGGCTGATCAGGCTCTGATCCACTGGAAGGCCTGGTCGCAGACCTGGCCGCTGGGACATTGACCCCCGGAACTCTCTCCAGGTAAACTCCAGGTAATATTTGTATTTTTAACTCATTGCATTTGTGACCAGGTGTGGACGTATCAGTGGTTCATTACTTTGTAATTTGTTCATGACTGTAACCATGTATAGGAGTGAGGCTGATTCATTACCTTTGTAACTTGCCATGATTGTGACCAGATCTTCCTGGAGTTCATTACCTTTGTAACTAGTTCAGCTATCAACTTTGGGGTCCAGTCCCTGGACCCATTATGTACCTTTGTAATCTTTTGACTGCTGCCCACAGGATGGGTATGGGGTGCATAATAAACATATTAAACTAACTCCTCTTCTGATGTACCTATAAATTCCCCTTTTCTCCACTAATAGATGCTTTAGCCTCCTGTTAACCCATTTGGGATTGCTATTATTAGACCCAATTTCTCTCTGGGGAATGTATATACTCTGAGCATGGTGTACATCAGTGTTATTCACTAATTTTTGCAAGAGAGCCACTTCGGTTAACCACATTGATTGAGAGAGCCGCAGCTACTGCAAGTTAACGTAACTCAACTAAATTAAGTAGTACTGAGCTGCTAGTGCAATATAGTAAATGAGAAAAATTAGACATGGTAACACTAGCCTGCATATCTTGTTATTAATAGCAAAATAAAGACCATACTTACTTAATGCTCCTTTTCTACTGGTCGGGTCTGGGATGGCTGTTCATCACTATTGCATTTTTGTTTAACCACAAATCGATCCATCATAACGGACACTACTTGACTGCACTTTGGTTTCAAGTAAAACTAGCCCATCGCAGCTAGCTTCCACAAGCAGCAACAGTTAAGTCGTTACTTTCATATATGTTGCTGCAGTCTCAAATATCTGTTGCCTATTTTCAAACACAAATCTCCAAGAGTAATGAAATACGTCCAGTCTTCCCCGAAAGCTTGATCCCCTCAAGGAAGGTTCCTTGATGTTGGTGAGGGGCTCTTGATTTAGGGAATTGGATCTGTGCTCCAGTTCCCCGAATTAAGCCTGAATGCCTTCCACATCCCCCCCCCCAGGTGCTGTATAATCCTCCGGGTTTAGCGCTTCCCCCTTGATTATAATAATAATAATAATCCCCCAAAAGCTTGAACTCGACTGATTCAGCGAGACCACCGACGCCTAGAGCTAGACGTGTCCCTGATCAGTTTCCCGTAGTGGACACGTATGATTTCTGTACGACTAGGGTAGGGATTTTAGAATGTTATCTCTTACTGTAACTTCGTCTTCCATCTCACCTCATGAAAATATGTATCTTGAAAAATTATTTTTCTATATATTTTTTTTATTAATTAATTTATATATTTTTCGAGAGCCGTGAATTGAGTCATCGCAAGCCGCCAGCGGCTTGCGAGCCACGCAATGAATACCACTGGTGTACATTATTAAGACAAAAATCATAAAAACAGATCCCTTCGTAATCATAAGTATGATCATCGTCAATAAAGTCATTAGCTAGATAACCCCAATCGAGATTTGACAGGTGTTCCCTAAGTCCATTATAATCGGCAGAACGAAAATCTGGGATTTTTACCGTATTATCATAGATGTTTGGTGTGGTATTTTGAGAGAGACAATAGTCTCCACTAGTCAATATGGTTTTCGTAAAGACCGTTCTACTATTGATCCCTTACTCCACTTAGATACGTATGCTCGTGATGCATTTGCTAGTAACTCAGTTATTGCAGTTTTTTCTTTCATCTTGAGAAGGCTTGTGACACTACTTGGAGATATAACATCTTAGGTCTCCAATGCAATCTGCCATTTTTCCTTAAGAGCTTCTTATCTGAGAGGCATTTGATCGGGTTAATAATTCGCTTTCCCAGGACTTTGTCCTAGTTAAGGGTGTCCTTCAAGGATGTGTCCTTAGCACCACTCTTTTTCTCCTTCCTATAAATGGTTGCCCATCGGTTCTTCCATCCAATATTTGGCCATCACTCAATTTTGGTTACTTTGCTATAGTTTGTGCTGGCACTGACTGTCCAAAAGGCTGTCAATTGTGTTTCCCATTGGGCCATTACTTATGGGTGTCAATTTTCTAGTGCTAAAACACATCAAATTACTTTCATCAGATGTTCTCTCATCCCTAATACTCCATTGTACCTGTATGGCTTAGGCATCCCGTAATGTAATAAAGTCAGGTTTCTCAGTCTTTTGTTTGATCATCGGTTATCCTGAAAACCTCACATTACCTCACTGAAAGCACTTTACCATAGCCAGTTGATCCCCCTTAACCCTTTGACTGTCGCGGTCGTATATGTACGTCATGGGAGATACCGTGTTTGACGTATCTATACACATAAATTCTAGCGGCTTCAAATCGAGCGGGAGAGGGCTGGTAGGCCTACACGAGAGAGAATGGGTCTCAGTGGTCGGTGTGCACCCTGTGAAAAAAATCTGGGACTCAGCGGTGCATTGTGGGAACGCCATCTTGGTAGTCCATTTTCACCATGCCTCGCGGTAAGAAGTTCCTCACTCCTCGGCGGATTGGAGGTCTTTTGTTCCCAAGTGATAGCTCAAACAGTGATGATAGTGTCAGTGAAAGTGAATTCCATGGTTTTGAAGCGGGTGTGACCGAGAAAATTACCCAGGATAACATAATTAGTGATGAAAACCCAGATGACCCACAACCATCCACCTCTGGTGCTAGGCCGGCTCGTTCATATTCACCTGTACCAGGACGAAAGAGGAAACTATTTGCCCATGTACAAGACTCAGATGTGAGCAGTGCAAGTGATAGTGATAGTGATTTCAAGGTTATTGAAAGCACTTCTAGTTGTGACAGTGAGGGTGAATATTCCCCAGTGAAACGGCAGTATGTACGACGTCGCATGCGGTCTGGTAGTGTGCCATATGCTCTTCCAAGAGGAAGGAGTACATCTCGGAGCACATCCCGTGGCCCTACACCACGTCCTGATAGTGAAGATGACGATATTGTTACGATGGGTATAAATGATGTGAGTGAGGCAGCAGGCGGTGGTGGTGATAGTGACGGTGCCATGAGTCATGTGACACCAGCAGCGGGCCACGCTAGTGCCCGCGCTGCTGACTCTGCACAACTACAACCTGCTTCGGCCGACCCCACACTCTCACAACCACAACCACAACCTGCACAACCACAACGACATTACAATATCCAGAACGCACCAGCTGACCGCATCTGGGATTGGCATCAAGATGACGAGTTTGTTCCCAATCCCCATGACTTTGATGAAGGACAAAGTGGAATACGGCCATCATGTACACTTGGGAACAATCCCACTGAACTGGAATGCTTTCAGTTGTTCTTCGATGAACCCCTGATGGACATTATTGTCAGGGAAAGCAATACATACTATGAGTACACCATGGCAAACACTATGCTTTCACCAAGATCATGCCTACACCAGTGGAAGGACACAACTGTGGCAGAGATGTATCTGTTCTTTGCCACAATAATGCTTATGCCACATGTGTATAAGCATAGTGTCAACACATACTGGGCGACAGACCGCCTGATTTCAACCCCTGCTTTCAGTGACATTATACCAGTGAATAGATTTGTGTTACTGTTACGTATGTTACACTTTTCAGACAAAACCAGGCCTGACAGAAGCGACAGGTTATATAAGATCAGACGTGTGTTTATGTACCTGAAACAAAAGTGCTGTATGTATTTTTATCCCTTCAGGAAGCTTGTTATTGACGAGTCTTTGATTTTGTTCAAAGGAAGACTCTCATTCAAGCAGTATATACCAAGCAAGAGGAAACGCTTTGGTATAAAGTTATTTGTTCTGTGTGATTGCAAAACTGGTCTGGTTTTGGATATAATTGTGTACACTGGCGGTAAAACAATGGAAGATACCAGGAAGTTACTGGGTATCTCTGGTGATGTGGTTAGAACAATGATGGAGCCATATCTTGGTAAGGGGCATATTTTATATACTGACAACTGGTACACAAGCCCTATACTCAGTGATTTCTTGCGAGTGAACATGACAGATGTGTGTGGCACAGTGCGTAGAAGTCGTAAACATATGCCTAGGTTCGAAGCTGGCAGTCGTAGAGGTGAAGTGCAGGTGTTTGCTGCCAATGACATCATGGCATTTCGGTGGCATGACAAACGTGATGTCACACTGCTGACATCAGTTCACCGACACGAAATGGTAGAGACTGGCAAGCAGAATAGAGAGACCAAAGAACCTATTGTAAAACCTGCAGCTGTGATGGATTACAACCTCAATATGCGCTTAGTGGACAAATGTGACATGCAGATTGGGTTTGCTGACTGTGTTCGCAAGAGTTATAAGTGGTACATAAAACTGTTTTTCCATCTTCTTGACATTTCCATGCTGAATGCTTATAATATGTATAAGTTGAAGACCAAGAACAAACCCAAATATGGTGAATTTTGTTTGTCAGTCATCAGACAAATAATATTCAAGTACCAAGAAACAACACCTGCAATAGACCAGCGCCCACGAAATTATCAACACATGTCCTCTCGTCTGAGGCCTGGTGATCACTACCCCATACCACTGCCTGCTACTACTGCCAAGAAAAATGCTCAGAAGAGGTGTTTTGTCTGTGGACATACCACAAAATGCCAACAAAAATGCAGAGACACTCGTTTTATGTGTGAGGAGTGTAAGACACCATTGTGCTTATACCCATGTTTCAAAGAATTCCACAAGCTGCAGCACTTCTAATAAAGTGTCCAGTGATTGTACATATGTATATATATTATAAAGCAATCGTAATAAACATTTATTTACATTGTTTGTTTGTGTAAACAAGTTTTAGCAACATTATAATGATACGAGTGTTTTTGCTATAATTGTGTTACATTCAACGAGTGTATATTTGAACATTGCACAATAATTTGGTCTCACAGGCCACAAAAGTTATGTGAAAAAATAAAATAGTGAAAAAAACAAGAAACCATCGAATACAAGTAAATAAAAGTTTACCGGGTGAGCGGCAGTCGCCGCTGTTGCCGCCAGCAGATCAATTTCAGCAAACTTCAGGACTCTATATCTCGGTAAGTACTGATGGGAAAAAATTTTTTTGGGGACTAAAACAATCAGAAAAATAATCTTAACATTTTCATAAGAAAAAATAATTTTTTTTTTTTTCGAATATTTTGCGACACCAGAAGCAACTTCAGGATTTGGCCCTTCGACAGTCAAAGGGTTAAAAACCTCGTTCATCTTTCGGGGGGGGAGGGGGTCAGGGGCAGATCGCCAAACTCTCCTTCGACTGCATTCAGCCCTAATTTTGACGAGAGTAGAGTATTGTGACCAGATATTTTCAACGGCCTCTCGGCTATTCTTTCTAAACTTGAGAAGAGTAAGAAGTTTATTTCAGCATGATACATGTTAGTACAAAGGAATATAACAATTGGGTGTATATGCCAAAAGTCCCTTTATATGCAGAACGTTTTAGGCAAAATTAAGATTAATAAGGCAGTAACAGTGCAGTAATTTTGTACATATGGTCATTACGTGAGTTTACAATGAATACAAGAAAATTGACTAGTCGATTAGTTCATGCTATATGGCTTTAATAAATTTGGAAAAGAGGAATTACAGTTTTGATTATTAACCTAAGGTGGACACAATGGAATGATTAACATTTGAGAGGATTACAGATTGAGAGTTAATATATATTGATTATAATGTTTTACCTATGTTCATGACATTGAGCAAATGCATGTATAGTTTTTACATATGTATTTATGATGGGCTGGGATAATATAATAATATTTTTATTTACTACAAGTACATATACAAGATATACAGGCCTAGCTGACATCAGTGACATACTACTATATGAAAAGCCCCTTGTTATGCAGAGTATTTCTCGCAAATTAGGTCAGTTCTGTCCCAGGATGTGACCCACACCAGCCGACTAACACACAGGTACCCATTTTACTGATGGATGAACATTGACAACCGGTGTAAGGAAACACTTACAATGTTTCCAACACTTCGCCAGGAATTAAACCCAGAACCCTCAACGTGTGAAGTGAGAGCTTTTGCCACCAGGCCATGGGGCACCATGATAAGGTGTTCTTTAACCCTTTGAGGGTTTTCGTCGTACTAGTACGTCTTACGCGTAGGGGTTTTTGACGTACTAGTACTCATAAATTCTAGCGGCCTCAAATCTAGTGGGAGAAAGCTGGTAGGCCTTCATATGAAAGAATGGGTCTATGTGGTCAGTGTGCACAGTCTAAAAAAAAATCCTGCAGCAGCCAGTGCATAATGAGAAAAAAAAAACTGACCATTTTTTTTTAATAAATCAGCGACTTTGCAGTGTATTTTCGTATGGTATTTATTGTTGTATTCTAGTTTTCTTGGTCTCATTTTATAGAATGGAAGACATATTACAGAAATTGAGATGATTTTTGACTGGTTTTACAAAGAAAGGTGCCTTGAAATTGAGCTCAAAGTAGCAGAAATGTTCGATTTTTACCAAACTTCAAAAGTAAACAAATCGTGCCAAGCGTGCAATACACGTCAACTGGTGAGTCTAATATTCTTTCACAAGTGCACCAATAATATTTATACCATTTTTTACACTAATGCAGTAGTCTGCATAACAGTAAATCTTATATTTTTTGTGAAAATAAAAATTCAAAGTGGAAAGGAAAAGAATATAAGAGGGGCCTTGAGACGTGACTAATGACTAGAGGAAATGTCATTTTAGTGCCAGGAATGTCTTTCTTGTTTATTCTGGACCCTATTCGGAAATTGGCATCTTTTGAAATTTGTGTGAAATTGGCAAAATTGCTAAATTCTGACCACTGTACTGGATAGTTGAATTTCATAAATGAGTGGTTTCTTGCACCCATTCGATAGAAAAAATGGAGTTCTAGCGAAATATTCATGTTTTTTGTCGACTAGTACAGTGAAATTGGCCGAAAATGGGGCTCAAAGTGGGCAAAATCGCCGATGCGTAAACATCGCCGAGACCGCTAACTTTGCGAGAGCATAATTCCGTAAGTTTTCTATCAAATTTCAAACTTTTGGTGTCTTTATGATCGGGAAAAGATTCTCTATCTTTTCATAAGAGAAAATAATTTTTTTTTTTTTTAAATTTGGCCGACCCTGAGAACGAGTTTCGGAGAGGGCCTGTCGACCCTCAAAGGGTTAATTATAGTTTTAAAAATGCTTGCCAAGTCAGTGGTTCTGAATTTTTCTGACAGAGTGTTCCAGATTTTGGGCCCTTTTATGTACAATGAGTTTTTGAAAAGATTTAGCCTGATGGGGGGAATATTATAGAGATTTTTGTGCCCAGTATTATGTTTATGGGTCCTATTGCAACTGTCAAGAAAGTGTTCCAGGTCGGGATTTATATTAGGATTGACTGTTCTGTAAATGTAGCTAGCATAGTAGTTTACCTGGAGAGAGTTCCGGGGGTCAACGCCACCATGGACCGGTCTGTGACCAGGCCTCATGGTGGATCAGAGCCTGATCAACCAAGCTGTTACTGCTGGCTGCACACAAACCAACGTACGAGCCACAGAACGGCTGGTCAGGAACAGACTTTAGGTGCTTGTCCAATGCCAGCTTGAAGACTGCCAGGGGTCTGTTGGTAATCCCCCTTATGTATGCTGGGAGGCAGTTGAACAGTCTTGGACCCCTGACACTTATTGTATGGTCTCTTAACGTGCTAGTGACATCCCTGCTTTTCATTGGGGGGATGTTGCATCGTCTGCCAAGTCTTTTGCTTTCGTAGTGAGTGATTTTTGTGTGCAAGTTCGGTACTAGTCCCTCTACGATTTTCCAGGTGTATATAATCATGTATCTCTCCCGCCTGCATTCCAGGGAGTACAGGTTTAGGAACCTCAAGCGCTCCCAGTAATTGAGGTGTTTTATCTCTGTTATGCACGCCGTGAAGGTTCTCTGTACATTTTCTAGGTCAGCAATTTCACCTGCCTTGAAAGGTGCTGTTAGTGTGCAGCAATATTCCAGCCTAGATAGAACAAGTGACCTGAAGAGTGTCATCATGGGCTTGGCCTCCCTAGTTTTGAAGGTTCTCATTATCCATCCTGTCATTTTTCTAGCAGATGCGATTGATACAATGTTATGGTCCTTGAAGGTGAGATCCTCCGACACGATCACTCCCAGGTCTTTGATGTTGGTGTTTCGCTCTATTTTGTGGCCAGAATTTGTTTTGTACTCTGATGAAGATTTAATTTCCTCGTGTTTAACATATCTGAGTAATTGAAATTTCTCATCGTTGAACTTCATTTTGTTTTCTGCAGCCCACTGAAAGATTTGGTTGATGTCCGCCTGGAGCCTTGCAGTGTCTGCAATGGAAGACACTGTCATGTAGATTTGGGTGTCATCTGCAAAGGAAGACACGGTGCTGTGGCTGACATCCTTGTCTATGTCAGATATGAGGATGAGGAACAAGATGGGGGCGAGTACTGTGCCTTGTGGAACAGAGCTTTTCACCGTAGCTGCCTCGGACTTTACTCTGTTGACTACTACTCTCTGTGTTCTGTTAGTGAGGAAATTATAGATCCATCAACCGACTTTTCCTGTTATTCCTTTAGCACACATTTTGTGCGCTATTACGCCATGGTCACACTTGTCGAAGGCTTTTGCAAAGTCTGTATATATTACATCTGCATTCTTTTTGTCTTCTAGTGCATCTAGGACCTTGTCGTAGTGATGCAGTAGTTGAGACAGATAGGAGTGACCTGTTTTAAACCCATGTTCCCCTGGGTTGTGTAACTGACTACCGCCCACAGGATAGGTATGGGGTGCATAACAAACTAACTAAATTAAACCAATAAACCCCTGGCTGTCTTCAAGAAGGCACTGGACAGACATGTAAAGTCAGTACCTGACCAACTGGTACGTCTGCTTGCATGCGGCCAGCAGCAACAGCCTAGTTGATCAGACCCTGATCCACCATGAGGCCTGGTCTCAGACTGTCCAGCGGGGGTGCTGACCCCCGAAACCCTCTCCAGGTAAACTCCAGGTAATTGTGGAAATTGGTGTCACGCCCCTTGTGCAGATATCCAAGAACTAGCTACAAGCAGTATTAAAACAGGGAAGTGTTTTTGGGTATGCCCAAATGAGATAAATCTGTGGACTAAAATCACAAGGGTATTAAAAGAGGATAACATCAAAGCTGCTTTCATAGACAACCTGGAAGCTTTCTACAACAGATGGGAACATAAAAAGTCTGGGCTGAATGGTACTGCCCTTGATACTGGCCATGTAGTCAGAAACTGTAAGGCTGGAGGTGATGTCCTGGTAGCCAGTAAATGTGGGGCTGATAGTGCTGTCCTGGGAGACAGTAATGGTGAAGCTGGAGGTGCTGTCCTGGGAGACAGTAATGGTGAAGCTGGAGGTGCTGTCCTGGGAGACAGTAATGGTGAAGCTGGAGGTGCTGTCCTGGGAGACAGTAATGGTGAAGCTGGAGGTGCTGTCCTGGGAGACAGTAATGGTGAAGCTGGAGGTGCTGTCCTGGGAGACAGTAATGGTGAAGCTGGAGGTGCTGTCCTGGGAGACAGTAATGGTGAAGCTGGAGATTTTGTCCAGGTAGTCGGGAATTATACGCAGGAAGGAATGCATATAAATGACCTCATAGGGGACAGGAGCCATAGTAGGGAAACAAGTGTAGTCAAAGATAAGATAAAACCAATATTGCAAACTAGAAATACCACAGGAAATAGCAAACAAGAGGACTACACTAGCAATAGTGAGGATATATTACCAAAAACAACTGGTGGGAGCTCCATTGTTGGTGCTAGGGAGGATAGGAATAAGACAGGTAAACATGCACCAACAGGGAATACAGTCACAGAAACCCAAGGCAAACGAAAACCAAGCCTGTGCACATACTATGCACTTGGTATCTGCAGACATGGAAAATCTGGAAAAACAGATGGGACGTGCAACTATGACCACCCTAGAAAATGCCGTGCCCATATGACAAAAGGAAAATGCAAACTCCCTTCCTGTAAGCTTTTTCACCCTGAAATGTGTACCTCTTCAGTACAGGAAAGACTGTACTATAACTTAAATTGCCAGGCACACCATCTAAAGGGGACAAAACGATACAAAACATCCAGGCCATGGGAAAACCTGGGTAGCCACAGCCACTCAAGAGGGAGAGGTTTTTTAGTGCCAGGAAGGAAAAAAAACTGGCAGAAAATGGCAGAAATCGTACACCAAATCCAGTCATTCCTGGAGTGGAACCACAGTCGATGGCCTCCACTCCAAACCAACAGATACAGATACTAATGCCGGAAAAAAAATCTCCCCCCAGTACCAACAATACCACCAGTCCGATGACATTCTTCTTTGCAAATATACAGGGTCTAAAGCAAGCAACAAACAACAAAATACCTTTCATCCATGGACTGCTTGCAGAGGCAAAGGCAATGTTTGCGGCTTTCACTGAGACCCACATAAAGGATCACTTGGACAACGAAATATGAATCCCAGGTTACAACCTACACAGATGTGACAGTGAACAGGCAAAAGGGGGGGGGTTGGCCTGTACATTGCAGAGTCACTTGTTTGCACAAAACTGCTTAATGCCTCAAATGATGTAGTGGAAGTTTTAGCAGTAAAGGTCGAGAACCAAAACCTAGTCATTGTGGTAGTCTGCAAGCCTCCGGATGCAACATCCCAGCAATTCCAGGAACAGGTGTTAAAAATTGACCACTGTCTGGAAAACCTTCCAGCTCCTGCACCCAACATCTTGCTCCTGGGGGATTTCAACTTAAGGCACCTAAAATGGAGGAATATAGCAAATAATATTGTTGCAGTAATAACACTAGGAGGCAGCTCTGATGAAAACTCACATTCACACGAGCTTTTAAATCTCTGCACAAAATTCAATTTAAACCAGCAAATAATAGAGCCTACCAGACTGGAGAATACACTAGACCTCATCTTCACTAACAATGATGATCTGATAAGAAATGTCACCATATCAAAAACAATATACTCAGATCACAACATAATTGAGGTTCAGACATGTATGCCCAGAGCCCCAGACTGACATAATGAGATTAGTCACGAGGAAGCATTTACCAAATTCAACTTCAATAACAAAAACAAAGTGGGACCAAGTAAACCAAGTCCTAACCGATATAAGCTGGGAAGATATACTAAGCAACACAGACCCCAACTTATGCCTAGAACAGATTAACTTGGTGGCACTCGATGTATGCACAAGGCTTATTCCTCTTAAGAAAAAGGAGGAGTAGATGTAAAATAGAAAGAGACAGGCGCTCCCTTTACAGGCGATGGAAATGAATAACAGAGCGGCTAAAAGAGGTCACTATATCTGAAATGCGTAGGGAGACACTGGTCAGAGAAATAGCAAGCATCGAACTTAAGCTAAAGGAATCTTATAGGAGTCAGGAATCGCGGGAAGAACTAAAAGCCATAAATGAAATCGAAAGAAACCCAAAGTATTTCTTCTCCTATGCCAAATCAAAGTCGAGAACAACGTCCAGTATTGGGCCCCTACTTAACCCTTTGACTGTCGCGGCCGTATATATACGTTTGTGAGGTACCGTGTTTGACGTATATATACTCATAAATTCTAGCGGCTTCAAATCAGGCAGGAGAAAGCTAGTAGGCCCACATGTGAGAGAATGGGTCTGTGTGGTCAGTGTGCACCACATAAAAAAAATCCTGGAGCACGCAGTGCATAATGAGAAAAAAAAAACTCCGACCGTTTTTTTTAATTAAAATGCCGACTTTGTGGTCTATTTTCGTATAGTATTTGTGGTTGTATTCTCGTTTTCATGGTCTCATTTGATAGAATGGAAACTATATTATAGAAATGGAGGTGATTTTGATTAATTTTACTATAAAAAGAACCTGGAAATGGAGCACAAAGTACAGGAAATGTTTGATTTTTGCCGATGTTCAAAAGTAAACAAATGATGTCATTGTCCAATAAATGTCCAAATAGCCATTCTAATACGCAGTCATGAATGGGTTGATGTAATTTTTACAATTATTACAGTATTGCAGTAGTCTGCATAACAGTAAATCTTCTATTTTTTGTTTGAATAAAATTTCAAAATAAAAAGCAAGAGTAATATCACAGGGACCTGGAGACATGACTGATGAACAAAGAAAATGTTATTTTAGAGCCAGGAATGTCTGCATTGTTCATTCTGGACCTTATTTTGAAATTGTCGTATTTTTTAATTTTCGTGAAATTGGCCAAATTGCAAATTTCTGACCATGTTATTGGGTAGTTGAAATCGGTAAATGGGCAGTTTCTTGTGCTCAATCGATAGAAAAAATAGAGTTCTGAAGAAATAGTTATGAGTTTGGTTGACTGGAATAACGGAATTAGCCGAAAATAGGGCTCAAAGTGGGCGAAATTGCCGATTTTTAAATATCGCCAAAGTCGCTAACTTCGCGAGAGCGTAATTCCGTCAGTTTTCCATCAAATTTCGTTTTTTTGGTGTCTTTACAATCGGGAAAAGATTCTCTATCATTTCATAAGAAAAAATAATTTTTTTTTTTTCGAATATTTTGCGACACCAGGAGCAACTTCAGGATTGGGCCCTTCGACAGTCAAAGGGTTAAACAAGATGGGTCCTACACAGATGACAGCAAGGAAATGAGTGAGCTACTCAAGTCCCAATATGACTCAGTTTTTAGCAAGCCGCTAACCAGACTGAGACTCAAAGATCAAAATTAATTTTTTATGAGAGAGCCACAGAATTTGGTTAACACAAGCCTATCTGATGTTATCCTGACGCCAAATGACTTCGAACAGGCGATAAATGACATGCCCATGCACTCTGCCCCAGGGCCAGACTCATGGAACTCCGTGTTCATCAAGAACTGCAAGAAGCCCCTATCACGAGCCTTTACCATCCTATGGAGAGGGAGCATGGACATGGGGGTCGTCCCACAGTTACTAAAAACAACAGACATAGCCCCACTCCACAAAGGGGGCAGTAAAGCAATAGCAAAGAACTACAGACCGATAGCACTAACATCCTATATCATAAAAATCTTTGAAAGGGTCCTAAGAAGCAAGATTACCACCCATCTAGAAACTCATCAGCTACACTACCCAGGGCAACATGGGTTTAGAACAGGTCGCTCCTGTCTGTCTCAACTATTGGATCACTACGACAAGGCCCTAGATGCACTAGAAGACAAAAAGAATGCAGATGTAATATATACAGACTTTGTAAAAGCCTTCGACAAGTGTGACCATGGCATAATAGCGCACTTAATGCATGCTAAAGGAATAACAGGAAAAGTCAGTCGATGGATCTATAATTTCCTCACTAACAGAACACAGAGAGTAGTAGTCAACAGAGTAAAGTCCGAGGCAGCTACGGTGAAAAGCTCTGTTCCACAAGGCATAGTACTCGCTCCCATCTTGTTCCTCATCCTCATATCTGACATAGACAAGGATGTCAGATGACACCCGAAGCTGCATGACAGTGTCTTCCATTGCAGACACTGCAAGGCTCCAGGCAGACATCAGCCAAATCTTTCAGTGGGCTGCAGAAAACAATATGAAGTTCAACGATGAGAAATTTCAGTTACTCAGATATGGTAAACACGAGGAAATTAAATCTTCATCAGAGTACAAAACAAATTCTGGCCACAAAATAGAGCGAAACACCAACGTCAAAGACCTGGGAGTGATCATGTCGGAGGATCTCACCTTCAAGGACCATAACATTGTTTCAATCGCATCTGCTAGAAAAATGACAGGATGGATAATGAGAACTTTCAAAACTAGGGATGCCAAGCCCATGATGACACTCTTCAGGTCACTTGTTCTATCTAGGCTGGAATATTGCTGCACACTAACAGCACCTTTCAAGGCAGGTGAAATTGCTGACCTAGAAAATGTACAGAGAACCTTCATGGCGCGCATAACGGAGATAAAACACCTCAATTACTGGGAGCGCTCTAGGTTCCTGAACCTGTATTCCCTGGAACGCAGGCGGGAAAGATACATGATTATATACACCTGGAAAATCCTAGAGGGACTAGTACCGAACTTGCACACGAAAATCACTCACTACGAAAGCAAAAGACTTGGCAGACGATGCAACATCCCCCCAATGAAAAGCAGAGGTGTCACTAGCACGTTAGGAGACCATACAATAAGTGTCAGGGGCCCGAGACTGTTCAACTGCCTCCCAGCATACATAAGGGGGATTACCAACAGACCCCTGGCAGTCTTCAAGCTGGCACTGGACAAGCACCTAAAGTTGGTTCCTGACCAGCCGGGCTGTGGCTCGTACGTTGGTTTGCGTGCAGCCAGCAGTAACAGCCTGGTTGATCAGGCTCTGATCCACCAGGGGGCCTGGTCACAGACCGGGCCGTGGGGGCATTGACCCTCAGAACTCTCTCCAGGTAAACTCCAGGTAAAGGCATTAAAAACATACATATCCAAGCAAAGTAAACGGTCAATAGTAGAACAGCTTTTACAAAAGCCATATTGACTAGCGGAGAGACTATTGTGTCTCTAAATACCACATGAAAAATGTATTTACCAGACGTTCCATCACCTTGCAAACTGCACTGGCAAGAGCAATGGGACGATAGTGGGAGGCATCATGTCCCGTAGTACCCAGTTTGCAGAAAGGGAGAACAATAGCAGATTTCCACAGCTGGGAAAGAACTTCCTGCTACCAAATAAGATTAAAGATTTGTAAGAGGACTACAAGGGCTGTCTGATGTAAATACAAATATTAATGCTGTCAGGCACAGCTGCCAATGATCAACAAGTGGAGAGTGTTGCCTCTATGGTAGACTTGGAGGAAAGAAACGAGGGGGATAGAGGGAGCCCCTGAGAGAGACAGACAGTGGTAATGTCAAGAGTGTTTGCTATAGTGACATGGCAACCTAAAGAACGGGAGCCAGGTCGGGAGAGTATTTACCTCTCAATTTCCATACTTTTTTCTGGACTGCACACATAGAGGAAGCCAAAGTGATGGTAGAAACATATTCCAACCAGCAAGTGCGTTTAGTGTCACGCATGACACGGCATGTGACCATTCTCTTCTGCTTAAAATGAAGGAGTTGCTCTGTGTTTCTATCGTACCGATATCTCCCCCTGCAGTGTGTTTCTGAGCACAAGCAGGAGACCATCAAGGCATGCACCTCTGAGAATGCCTGTCTGAGGTTTGGGGTAGAATGTGAAGCTGTGGTTAAAACTGAAGTAGATAAGAGGTGTAAAAGCTCATCAATGGACAACGAAGGGTCGTAACTGAAAGTAGTTTCACCCAATTCGCTAGTTCAAATTGCCAGCATGGGCTGTGAGGAGGTGGTGAATACAAAGGAGAAGTAAGGATGATTGGAAAATGATCACCGTCATGCAAATCTGGGAGGACAGACCAGGTAAAGTCTAGTGCAGTTGAGGAAGAGCAAAATAAGAGATTGATGCAAAAGCGAGAATGAGTACAAGGATCAAAATAGGTGGGAGTACCCGTATTTAAAACATGGAGGGGATAGAGAGAAAAGCCTCCGACTGAATGCTGCGGGAGTCACAGTGAGACCCCTGATAGAGGAAATGGTGAGCATTAAAATCGCCAAGTAACAGAAGTGATGGTGGTAAACAAGAAACCAGAAATGCAACATCTGCGATAGATAATGCCTGATTTAGATTGGGTTTTGCCACCGAAGTGGCTAGTTTATTGTGCACCCCATGTCCATCCTGTGGACGGTAGCGCAACAGCATATGGATACACAAAAGGCCTAGTAACTAGGCCCCAAAGGGTTAACAGGAATACATAGTGATTTATATCTACATATCTATAGTTCACTTATCTGTTACAAGTAAATTTAGGAAATTTGCTTAGTATATCTGGTATCTTATTTTCATTAATAAGATATCTTGACATGTCACATAGGTTATTATACTGTCTATCTCCGTATTCCTCAATAAGTGGACAATTAAGCACATAGCGTTAAAGACAGTGACCATATGCCTGATCACATAATTTACATTTAGTTTGATCATCATCTGTGTGTCTCCCAAGCTGCCAGAAGAACTTGTAACCAAGCCTAAGCCTAGCCGCTACAACATCAGTCAGTCGGTCTGTTCACATTGCACGTCGCTCCATAAACATACTTATCTACGTTTATGTTATCATAGTGGGTTATAGATCTACTCAGGCTTCTAACTGCATTCCTATAACAATCATTTTCATTATTTACTTCTCTCCTAATGTTATTCCTAATGCTAGACACAGTTATACCAAAGTTATATTCTACATTCTCCTTCTGGGTACTCTTCTTGGCTAACATATCAACTTTATCATGAAGGAGTAGTCCAATGTGTGATGGGATCCATAGCAATTCAATTCAATTCAATTCAAGTTTATTCTCTATAAGAGTTACAATGTGGGGTTTACAGGATTTGGACATTGTGTGCTTTACATATTATAAAATACTAATTACATTAATTCCTTTGTCCCTAATTTTTGAGTATCTATACCTGGCTTCTCAAATGAGCATGTTGTTGGAGTCATTATATGAGTCAAGAGCCTTCAATGATGACATAGAATCAGTAATGATGATAGAGTCAAGCTCAGTGTCATAGGTTAGCTTTAGTGCCATTAGGATTGCAAACAATTCAGTTTGCAGTGTAGACGCCCAGTTGTTAATTCTTATGCCTAACTCAACAAATTTATTGTCGTTCACAACTAGGGAGGTGGCATTAAGAGCAGATGCAGCCCTGCCAGAAGACTCCTGTTTAGATCCATCAGTGTATATAACTTGTGATAACTTATTACTACCAGCTAGGTGAGAAATTTCTTCTTGAGCAGTTGCTCTAACAAGTGATTTAAGGAAGGGATTACTAGCAATGAGCTTCTTGGGAGGGACTTGCAGGTATGTGATATTAAATGAACACATCTTCCATGGAGGGGTGAAATGCTCTTGTTGCCTACAGTGATACAGTTCATGCAGGTTATAAAACTTAATGCAATTGCACGTTTTCACAATCCATTTAGATCTGTGTGTATTTACCTCTAGACACTTGGTAAGATTCATTGTGACAGAGTCTGGTTCATTTCTCAACATTCTAATACTGAGTACAGTGTTAATCTCAACAATCCTATCACTGATACTAGAAATATCAAGCAACCAAGAATAATTATGAGAGCTTCATTTTGCATTAACTCCAAGGGTCGGAGAGAATTTTCTCTAGCTAATATCAACATGGGAGCAGCATAATCAATTAAGGACCTAACATAGACTATGTACATCATTCTCACGATTCTCTCATTAGCACCATAGTTGGGGTTGTAGCCAGCAACAGCTTTGAGAGCATTTAGCCTATTTTTGCATTTCTTATTTAGTTGTGGTATAGTTGATTTGTTAAAGGTTACTTCTACACCAAGATATCTGTAGGTTTTAACGTAGCTAATGTTTTCACCCTGCAAATAGATGGGTGGGGGATGTCGTTTGCTTGTTAGTATCTTTGTTTTGGAGGAAGATGTTATGAGGCCTAGTCGATTACAAATTGCTTGAACTTCATTAAGAATGGTACTCCTCATCTTATGCCCTGTTGTATGGATCATGATATCATCAGCATAGCTTATAGCTATATGTTTAGGTGAGGCAGGTAGAACATTTAGGAGAGCATTAATCAGAATATTAAATAGCATGGGACTAAGAACTCCTCCCTGCAGTGTACCTAAAGACATTTCTTTAGACTCACTTCTAAAGTCTTTGTAAAAGACAGAGGATACTCTATCTGACAGGTATCCTATTATCCAGCAGAGTAAGCTACCACCAAAATTCATTTTGGCTAGTTCATGTAGTATAACGGTTCTGTTCGCAATATCAAATGCAGATTTTAGATCAAGAAAAGTGGTAAAACTAGTAGAGGTGTGTGCAGTGAGAAAGGTGGAAATACAGTTGTGCACACTTTTACCTTTCATGAACCCATAGAGTTAGGGGGAAAGTTGGTGTCTGATTCTGTAGTACAATCTGTTAAGCATCATTCTTTCAAAAGTTTTACAAAGACAACTAGTTAAGGAGATCAGTCTAAATGTATCAGGCTGTTGGGGCTTAGGGATAGGCACAATGAGACTATTGGTCCAGGAAGTAGGAAGAACGCCCTCAATGTAACTGAGATTATACCAATACATAAAGGTGGTGACCCTACAGACTTAAACAACTATAGGCCAATATCAAACTTACCATTGCTATCCAAAATCTTTGAGTAACTCGTGCACAGGAGACTATATTCATTTATAACAGCACAAAACATACTCAACCCCTGCCAATTTGGATTTAGGAAAAATAAAAGCACTAATGATGCAATCATAAAAATGCTAGATCTGCTTTACACAGCATTGGAAAATAAGGAATATCCACTTGGAATTTTTATTGACCTAAGAAAAGCTTTTGACACAGTAGACCACGACATCCTACTCCACAAACTTGACCATTATGGTATAAGAGGCCATGCGCTTGCTTATTTCAAATCTTACCTTACTAATAGGTATCAGTATGTTACCATTAAAGACACAGCATCAACAACACGGCCACTTGATACTGGAGTTCTGCAGGGAAGTGTCCTTGGTCCCCTGCTCTTCCTCATATACATCAATGATCTTCCAAACGTATCCCAACACCTGAAACCCATTCTCTTTGCTGACGACACGACTTATGTCATCTCTCACCCTAATCTTGCCACCCTCAACACCATTGTTAAAGAGGAGCTGATCAAAATATCGACTTGGATGACAGCCAATAAACTTACGCTTAACACTGACAAAACCTACTATATTATGTTTGGTAGCAGAGCAGTAGATGCACAAATTAACATTAAGATCGACAACACTCTAATTACCAGACATAATGAGGGCAAATTCCTAGGTCTATACCTTCACAACAACCTGAATTTCAGCACCCATATCCAACACATAACCAAAAAAGTATCCAAAACAGTTGGGATCCTCTCCAAGATACGATACTACGTGCCGCAAAATGCCCTTCTCACACTATACCACTCACTTATTTATCCATACCTCACCTATGCTATTTGTGCTTGGGGATCAACTGCAGCAACACACCTAAAGCCAATAATAACCCAACAAAAAGCTGCAGTAAGAATCACTAAATCCCATCCCTGGCAACACACCCCCCCACTCTTCATAGATCTAAATTTACTCCCTGTTCAGTACATCCACACTTACTACTGTGCAATCTACATCTACAGGACCTTAAACTCCAATATCAACCTTGACCTAAAACGCTTTCTTGATAGTTGTGACAGAACCCACAGGCATAACACCAGACACAAACATCTCTACGACATTCCTCGTGTCTGACTAAACCTTTACAAAAATTCAATGTATGTCAAAGACCCTAAAATCTGGAACACCCTACCTGAGAACTCTAGAACTGCAGACACATTCATCACCTTCAAAACTACCATTAGAAAACATCTTATCTCCCTGATACACCCCATCAACTAACTACACGAATACCACCTGGTGGTTCACACTTTCACTCACCCATTTGACCATAAACAGAAATATTAATCTCAATCTTAAAATAATGAATCCTCTGATACTCCAATACTGAAACTATGTACTGTGCCAAAACAAAAGCATTCACATTGCCAAACTCCCAAACTAGTATTTAGTCACTTAGCCATAATACCAACTTACCTCATAATTTGTAATATTTTAAAATGAAGAATTAAACTAAGTCTGCTCAAAATGCCTAGCCATGCTAGGCGTTCTAGTGGTACACTCTGTAATCATTATTTAACTACATGTAAACCACACAACAACCAAATTCTGTAAATTCAACATTGTAATCTTTATAGAGAATAAACTTTGAATTTGAATTTGAATACAGTGCCAACAAAGGGTTTTCAGGCACTTGCCTTAGAGTTCTGAGAATATCATAGGTTATACCATCCTCTCCAGGAGCAGTTGATCTACCTTTAGTTAATGCATTATCTAATTCATACTTGGTAAAGAGGCAATCACTCTCATCAATATTTTGGCTCATAAAATTAATCAGTTTCAACATTTCTTCAGAAGTACTCTCTAAATTTTTTCTAATATGAGATGGAAGGTTTTCATGCCTGGATGTTTTAGACCAGTCATTTATGAGGTCATTTGCTTTTTCAAGAGGAAAGGGATGAGCAACATTGCCAGTCTTTTTCCTGGTTATTTTATTTATACCTTTCCAAGCCAAACTTAAAGGGGTGGACCTGTTTAATCCACTAACAAACTGTTCCCATTCCTGTTGCCTAAGTTCTTGTTTTCTATTCCTTGCATTTGTTAGTGCAGCTTGGAACGTTCTGAGCAGTTCTGGGGTTCTACATTCAAGGTATGCTTTACCAATCCTCCTAGCTGCATGTGTTAGATTGCGTAGCTCTGGATCATTACAGTATTTACATTGGTTTTTATTGTTATTTATAGTGGAGGGTCTATATTTCCTATTCCTGCCCACTTGATCTGTGAGGACACTCTCAATAGTGGCAACTAAATCATTATTAAATTTTTGTGTGCCAATGGGCTCGTAATTCTTATACCATTGATCCAAGTGATTAATAAAGTTGTCTCTGTGTTCTGGTTTGAGAATAAGTTTCCTCCTTCTGAATTTAGCTCCTTGATTGCTGGAGATGTGATCAAGATTGACAGTTGTTAGTCTTGGGAAGTGATCAGATAGAAGATCATCAACTATGACAGAGTCATGCATCGTATATGATGTATTAAATCCAAGGCACAGATCTAGTATGCCACCATATATCTGAGTAGGCTCAGTAGTGCCCACAATTCAAACATTATCATGCTCATTTAGCAATTTCACTAGTTTAGTTCCATTGGTGTTTGTTATAGACCCACCATTATTCTTATGTCTGGCATTAATATCTCCAAGAATGAGCGTAGGTTCACTATTGATGCGATCTGGTAAAGCATCAGGTCGAAGCTGGTTCGCTGGGGCATACAGATTAAAAATGTTTATGGAAAAATCACCTGCATATACTTTGACACCATGATACTGCATGTTAACTCGACTCTGCAAGGAAAGGAGTGAATGTGGCAAGTTCTTTCTGACATACATCATACAACAGTTGGTTGACCTTAGGTTATAAGCTGCATATCCAGGCAACTTTGGTGGAGGTGCTCCATCTTTCAGTCTACATTCCTGCAAACAGATGACATCAATATTCTTGGTTGCACTAGTATGATGTAAATCAGGCAACTGCTTCCTGATGGAAGCAATGTTCCATGAAAAGATTTGTAATGTATTCATTGTAGTGAGTTCTGACAATCTCTTGCTCATAAGATTGTAAAACTATTATGCTTTGGCTGCAGTGTGCAGGCACTTAAGAGCAAATAACATAGTTTGTACGTCTTTATCTTCAGGACCTTTATTTTTAAGCATTTTTCAGCATCTTGGCAGCCAGTTAAAAGGCAAGTCTTGAAGGCAAGAGTCATGGGCTTCTTTCTTACAAATTGCTTGAAACTGAACGGAGATTGCTGTACTTTTGACATCATCACCATGCTCAAGAGCATCATCCTGATTACATATATTTATTAAACTTGTCAGGATCTGTTCAAGATGCTCAGTTTTTTCTGGAAATTTGTTATGAAATGAGGAAGGTCAGGCGAATCCAATGCATCTCCGGAGGATGGCACTTCTGAGTTAGTGCTTTCTTTTTCACCTATCACCTTAACAGGTACCATGGTTACATTAGTGTTCTCTGATGGTGGTTGTGGCAAGTCTGCTTCATCATTCATCTGACATAGACAAGGATGTCAGCCACAGCACCGTGTCTTCCTTTGCAGATGACACCCGAATCTGCATGACAGTGTCTTCCATTGCAGACGCTGCAAGGCTCCAGGCGGACATCAACTAAATCTTTCAGTGGGCTGCAGAAAACAATATGAAGTTCAACGATGAGAAATTTCAATTACTCCGATATGGTAAACACGAGGAAATTAAATCAGAGTACAAAACAAATTCTGGCCACAAAATAGAGCGAAACACCAACGTCAAAGACCTGGGAGTGATCATGTCAGAGGATCTCACCTTCAAGGACCATAACATTGTATCAATCGCAGCTGCTAGAAAAATGACAGGATGGATAATGAGAACCTTCAAAACTAGGGATGCCAAGCTTGTGATGACACTCTTCAGGTCGCTTGTTCTATCTAGCATGGAATATTGCTGCACACTAACAGCACCTTTCAAGGCAGGAGAAATTACTGACCTAGAAAATATGCAGAGAACCTTCACGGCGCGCATGATTGAGATAAAACACCTCAATTACTGGGAGTGCTTGAAGTTCACAACCTGTACTCCCTGGAATGCAGGCGGGAGAGATACATGATTATATACAGCTGGAAAATACTAGAAGAACTAGTACGAAACTTGCACACGAAAATCACTCACTATGATAGCAAAAGACTCGGCACATGATGCAACATCTCCCCAATGAAAAGCAGGGGTGTCACTAGCATGTTGAGAGAGAACACAATAAGTGTCAGGGGCCCAAGACTGTTCAACTGCCTCCCAGCATACATAAGGGGGATAAACAATAGACCCCTGGCTGTCTTCAAGCAGGCACTGGACAAGCACCTGAAGTCGGTACCTGACCAGCCGGGCTGTGGTTCATACGTTGGAGTGCGTACAGCCAGCAGCAACAGCCTGGTTGATCAGACCCTGATCCACCATGAGGCCTGGTCACAGACCGGGCCGCAGGGGCGCTGACCCTAGCAACTTTGCCCAGGTAAACTCCAGATAAACACTAGTCCATGAAATTGCAAATATCGAACTTAAGCTGAAGGAAACTTACAGGAGGTAGGAATCACAGGAAGAACTAAAAGCCATAAAGGAAACTGAAAAAAAAAATGCTTCTTCTCTTATGCCAAATCTAAGGGAAAAACAACTCCTTGAGTCGCTAAAGGCACCCTTCTCCTGCATTATTCTTACTGAGACCTGGCTTAAGCAGGACACTATAGATATCTACCCACTACCAGGATACACAGTAATCCACAACTGTAGACCATACCAAGTTGGGGGTGGTATTGCAATCTATTACTCTAACCAACTATCTTGTATTAGCACCACTTGCTTTAGTGATGAATATGGAGAATACATTTTTGCTGATTTTACTGTAAAAAACCTTAGGAGGCCTATAACAATCGATGCCATTTACTGGATACCCCACACAAACATCTCAAATTTCAGTGAGAAATTAAAGGCCCTAATAACAAACAGACAAATGAACAAGCACCACTTTCTCTTAGCTGGAGACTTCAATATCAACCTTGGCCTACCAGATGATCAGCCTGTAACTGATTTCATCAACAATATGAACAACACACTTCTCATTCCAACAATAACTAAACCAACCAGGCTCACTGAAACAAGTGCAACCATAATAGACCACATATGGACCAATATACTAGCCCCCCTTAAATCAGGGATAATCACAGACAGCACTACAGACCACTATCCTACCTTCCTCTTAACAAACATTAGTAAACCGCCACTGGGATGCAACAAAGTTTCATTTAGACTCCATGATGAGGCCTCAATAAGGAATTTCACAGCAGACCTAGAGACTGTTGACTGGCCTACAGAATTCTCCAAGGCCAGTGGTATTGAAGATTGGACAGACATTTTTCTTAACAAATTACTTCGACTATACAACAGATCACGAATAAACGGCTCGGTTGCCCATGGCTAACCAGCAGCATTCTGAAATCCATTGATAAGAAACACCAATATGAAAAGCAATATAGACAGGGCTTAATACACAAAGATATTCTTAAACACTATTCATCAGTTCTCACCAAAGTAATAAAAAAAGCCAAACAACTGTATTACTCCAGCAGATTCCCTGCCACAAGAGGAGATATAAAAAAGACCTGGAAAACACTTTCCCAGATTCTGGGGACCCACAAACTGAAAAAACAAAAATATTGTCCTAACTAAACCTAATGAAACACCACTGCATCCCACTGATGCAGCTAACAAGATAAACGACTTCTTCTCAACCATAGGATCTAACCTCGCCAGTAAAATCCCACGTACCAACACCTGTGCCGGGGACTACCTGGATGGGAATTTCCCAAATTCCTTCTATCTTGTACCAACTGAGCCCATGGAAGTCACTGAGATTATAAAGTCACTTAAAAATAATTCAGGCAATCTGTCTCACGTCCCACCATTATTGTACAAGCGAGCAGCCCATGTCCTTTAACATGCTATTACATTACTTTTTAGCAAGTCACTAGAAACTAGCACTTTCCCGAGACTAATCAAGACAGCAAGGGTTACACCAATACATAAAAGTGGTGACCCTACAGATGTAAACAACTATAGGCCAATATCAAACTTACCATTACTATCCAAAATCTTTGAGAAACTCATGCACAAGAGACTATATTCATTTATAATGGCACAAAACATACTCAACCCCTGCCAATTTAGATTCAGGAAAAATAAAAGCACTAATGATGCAATTGTACAAATGCTAGATCTGCTTTACACAGCATTGGAAAATAAGGAATATCCGCTAGGAATTTTTTATTGACCTAAGAAAAGCTTTTGACACAGTAGACCACGGTATCCTACTCCACAAACTTGACCATTATGGTATAAGAGGCCATGCACTTGCATATTTTAAATCCTACCTTACAAATAGGTATCAGTATGTCCCCATTAAAGACAGCCTCATCAACACAGCCACTTGATACCAGAGTTCTGCAGGGAAGTGTCCTTGGTCCCCTGCTCTTTCTCATTTACGTCAATGATCTTCCAGACGTATCCCAACACCTGAAACCCATTCTCTTTGCTGATGACACGACTTATGTCATCTCCCACCCTATTCTTGCCACCCTCAACACCATTGTTAACGAGGAGCTGTTCAAAATATTGACTTGGATGACAGCCAATAAACATTACACTTAACACTGACAAAACCTACTATGTATATTATGTTTGGTAGCAGAGCAGGTGTTGTGCAACTTAACATTAAGATCAACAACACTCTAATTGCCAGACATAATGAGGGCAGTTTCCTAGGCCTGTACCTCGACAACAACCTGAATTTCAGTGTCTATATCCAACACATAACAAAAAAAGGATCCAAAACGGTTGGAATCCTCTCCAAGATACAATACTACGTGCCGCAAACTGCCCTTCTCACACTATACCTTTCACTCATTTATCCATACCTCACCTATGCTATTTGTGCTTGGGGATCAACTGCAGCAACACACCTAAAGCCAATAATAACCCAACAAAAAGCTGCAGTAAGAATAATCACTAAATCCCATCCCTGGCAACACCCCCCCACTATTCATAGATACGTATAAACTTACTCCCCGTTCAGAGCATCCACACTTACTACTGTGCAATCTACATCTACAGGACGTTAAATTCCAATATTAACCTTGACCTAACACGCTTCTTTGATAGCTGTGACAGGGCCCACAGGCATAGCACCCGACACAAACATCTCTATGATATTCCCCGTGTCCAACTAAACCTTTACAAAAATTCTATGTATGTCTAAGGCCCTAAAATCTGGAACACCCTACCTGAAAGCTCTAGAACTGCAGACACATTCATCACCTTCAAAATTACCGTTAGACAACATCTTATCTCCCTGATACACCCCGACAACTAACTACATGAAAACCACCTGTTGACACTTACACTCACTCACCCACTTGACTATAATCACAGAAATACTTATCTTAATCATAAAACAATGAATCCTAACTAGTCATAAGTTTGCCTGTGATACTACAATATAGAACCTGTGTATTGTGCCAAAACAAAAGCATTTACATTGCTAAACTCACAAACTATAATGTAGTCACTTAGCCTTAATACCAGCTTAGAGTTAAGAATTAATCTAAGTCTGCCCGAAATGCCTAGCCATGCTAGGTGTCTTAGTGGCCCCTTCTGTAATTAGTATTTTATAACATGTAAACCACACAATATCCAAAATCTTTAAACCCCGCATTGTAATCTTTATAGAGAATAAGCTTGATTTATTGATTGATTGATTGATTGATATTGGGCCCCTGCTTAGGCAGGATGGGAAATACACAGATGTTAGCCAAGAAATGAGTGAGATACTAAAGTCCCAGTATGACTCTCTGTTCAGCGGGCCACTGCCCACTCTACTGGTCGACAATCTAAATAAATTATTTATGAATGAAACCCAAAATTTGGTCACCTCAAAAATCTCGGATATTATTCTAACTACACAAGACTTTGAAGAGGCATTTAATGGCATGCCCATGCACTCTGCCCCAGGCCCAGACTCGTGGAACTCCGTGTTCATCAAGAATTGCAAGAAGCCCCTATCGCGTGCCTTCAGCATTTTATTGAGATGGAGCATGGACACAGGGGTCATCCCACACACTAAAAGCAACAGACAAAGCCCCACTCCACAAAGGTGGCAGTAAAGCAATTGCAAAGAACTACAGACTGATAGGACTAACATCCCATATCATAAAAATCTTTGAGAGGGGTCTAAGAAGCAAGCCAACCACCTAGATACCCAGACCGAGCCGTAGGGGTCAATGCCCCCACAGCTTGGTCTGAGACCAGGCCTCATGGTGGATCAGGGTCTGATCAACCAGGCTGTTACTGCTGGCCGTACACAAGCTGACATACGAACCACAGCCCGGTAGGTCAAGTACTGAATTTAGGTGCCTGTCCAGTGCCTTAAAGACAGCCAGGGGTCTATTGGTAATCCCCCTTATGTATGCTGGGAGGCAGTTGAACAGTCTTTGGCTCCGGACACTTACTGTGTTGTCTCTCATTGTACTCTTGACGTCCCTCCTTTTCATCGGAGGAATGTTGCATCTCCTGCCGAGTCTTTTGCTTTCATTGGGAGTGATTTTCGTGTGCAGGTTTGGTACCAATCCATCCAGGACCTTCCAAGTGTATATTATCATGTATTTCTCTTGCTTGCATTCCAGGGAATACAGATCAAGGACCTTCAACTGTTCCCAGTAATTTAGGTGCCTTATTGTACTTATGTGTGCCATGAAAATTCTTTGTACACTCTCCAGGTCTGCAATTTTGCCATCCTTGAAGGGGGCAGTTAGTGTACAGCAGTATTCCAGCCTAGAGAGAACAAGGAATTTGAAGAGAATCATCTTGGGCTTGGCATCCCTAGTTTTGAAGGTTCTCATTATCCATCCTATCATTTTCCTAGCAGATGAGTTAGATACGTTGTTGTGGTCTTTGAAGGCAAGTTCCTCTGACATTATCACTCCCAGGTCCTTCATATTACTTTTCTGCTCTATTGCTCTATTGTAGGGTTAAAATTTGTCATATACCCTGATACATTTTTAATTTCCTCAAGTAGCAGTCAGTGAAGAGGCAGGGCCAAGAGCTATGAATCAACCCCTGCAACCACAAATAGGTGAGTACACACTCCACCCACTGAGGCATTGCCCCTCACCCCCCTACCACAGCCACCTACTGACCACTTTACTGCTCTTGACCCTCTGCCACCAAAAGTAGGCGAGTACCCTGCGCACACTCAACACTCACACATTCTATCCTCTGTCCTATTCCAAGGCTTTAGAAGCGAGTCTAAAGAAATGTCTCTAGGTACACTGCAGGGAGGAGTTCTTAGTCCTATGCTATTTAAAGTTCTGATTAATGCTCTCCTAAACCCTCTACATGCCTCTCCAAGCAGAGTTCAAAGTCCTGGAAGTCGCTCCCTGCCAAACTTTACCTATAAGGTTTAGGCAATGGAGGATATTGAAGTGATTCCTCCAGAACTCTCATAGGATCAAGTCAGTGTCCGAGGTCATTTCAAAGCACCTTTGAAACATGGCTTTGGTGTAGAGTTTTTTAAGTTAGAAATGACCTGCTGGTCTAAGGGCTGGATGAGAAGAATGGTGTTAGGAGGCAATAACTTCACTGTTATAAAACTTAACTCCATAGACAATTGGCCTACAAAGTTTGGTGGATGAGCAGAAGCACTGTCCAGTACCAGGAGGCACTTGAGTGGCAATTTATTTTCCTGAAGGTATTTTTTCACACTCGGGCCAAACACTTCATGGATCCAGTCAATGAAAATTTGCCTTGTGACCCAATCCTTGTTATTAGCTTTCCACATCACACACAATTTACTCTTGACGACATTATTTTTCTTGAACACTCTGAGATTTTCAGAGTGATACACCAGTAAAGGCTTCGCTTTGAAATCCCCACTTGCATTACTACATAACAAAAAAGTAAGCCTATCCTTCAAAGGTTTGTGTCCTGGCAGTGCCTTTTCCTCCTGTGTGATGTAGGTCCTCTTTTTCATTTTCTTCAAAAGAGGCCTGTTTCATCATAAATGAACACTTGTTGGGGGAGAAATCCTTCAACCTCTACATTCTCCTTGAATTCATGCACGAATTCTTCAGCTGCACGTTTGTCTGAACCTACAGCCTTACCATGCCTTACAACACTGTGTATGCTACTACGCTTCTTAAATCTCTGAGACCAGCCTTTGCTGGCCTTAAATTCACTAACAGCAACACTCATTCCAGGCCTTTTATTCATGAAATCCACATGCTACTGTCTTGCCTTTTCATAAATGATTGACTCCACAACACTATCTCCCACTAACTGTTTCTCGTTGATCCACACCAACAATCACTTCACATCTTTGATTATTGGTGATCCTTGTTTTGTTGGCATATTCACCCCTTTCACAACATTAGCTTCCTTGATTTCTACTTTCTTTGCCAGGATGGAAGTGATTGTTGATTTGGATTTCCCATACATCCTGGCAAGCTCAAGCACACGTTCACCACCCTCGTATTTTTCTACAATCTCTTTCTTAAATTCCATTGTTTCTCACTTTCTTTACCAAAGGGCTGGCACCAGGAAATTTCTTTGGGGACAGGGTGGTTTATTTTATTTTGCGGTTGCAATCAATAAACCACAAAAAACAATGGATTACAATGAAATGCTTGGATGAATGTGCAGAGCCTTGCTCACTCACCCAGAGACACAGCCACACTGACTCACGAAGGCGCGTAGAGGTAGGGTGGATGCGTCCAATATGGCCAATTTCCGAGTTGACGGCCGAAATCCAGGATAGAATTTCGGCCAAAAAAACAGCTGAAATCTAAATTGGCTGAGATCCGGAACGGCCGATATCTGAGGGTCTATTATATAATAATGGTACCAATATGGGTGTGAAGCACAAGTGAATGTTGCAGCAAGGAAGACGTTGGATCAAGTGGAGATGCCATGTCTAAGGGCAATGTGTAGTATGAATATTATGCAGAGAATTCTTAGCTTGGAGATTAGGGCTGAGGAAGGGCAAAAGTGGTTTGGATATTTAGAGAAGCCAGAACAAAATAGGATGACTTCGAGGGTGTAAAAATCTAGTGGAGGGAAGACAGGGTAGGAATAGGGGCTTGGATATCCAGCATGTGTGCTACTTAGGAATGAATGGAATCAAGTGGATTTTATGACTTGATATGGTGGAGTGTGAACAAGGTTAACATTTATGAAGGAGTTTAGAAAAGCTGGTTAGCTGGAACTGAGTCCTGGAGGTGAGAAGTATAGTGCCTGCACTTTGAAGGAGGGGTAGGGATATTTGAAGTTCTGAGCTGTAGCATCGGCACACTTCTGGTAAGACAGTGATAAAGTGAGTGATGACAGAAGAGTTTTTTCTCTTTCAGGTCACCCAACCTCGGTGAGAGACACTGGTGTCTTAAAATAATAATAGTCATAAAAATAATAATGAGTATATGCTACAGAGGTCAATTAAGAAATGAAATTAGTTTAATACCTTTATTATACACCCTATACCCATCCTGTGGGCAGTAGTCAAAAAGATTGGAGGTACATAATGGGTCCAGGGACTGGGCCCCAAAGTTTTGATAGCTGAACAAATTACAAAAATAATGAATCATTCACACATCTACACCTGATCAGAGGTACATAATGGGTCCAGGGACTCGGCTGCAAAGTTTTGATAGCTCAACGGTCAGAAAGGCAATGAATCATTCACATGTCTACACCTAATCACAACTGCCACGAGTTATTAATGCAAAGATCAGCTTTACAGTAAGCAAAGTCAGGGTATTTTTCCAGAATGGTTTTTTAATGTACCACTGTGGATAAAATACTCTGACATATCTTGAGAATTTCTGAGTTGTCTCTGAATTCATTAATTTTATCACATTCCAGTACATAATGTTGCAAGGTGTGACAATAGTCTATCAGGGGTGGTGATTTAACCTCCCAAGGATACTTGTAACCCAGCCGGAGCCTGGTGGTAGTGACATCCAAGAATCTGCTTATTTTGTTTGATGCACCATAGATATGTGGCTCCTTCACGATAGAATGATGATAGATAGACTGACTGGTGTCAGTCACCCTTAGTCTTAAGTCAATAAAGTTCAGTTGAAGTTCTTTGCATATTATTAGCCTCAAACTGCTAACTGACAAGCAAAAATTGTAATCTACTATCTCATTGAAAGCATATAACTTAGCCAATTCATCAGTTCTATCATGCATCTGAAGACCAATGTGAGATGGAATCCACAGCATGTGCACTGCCCACAAACTTACCATATCTGTGGCTGGCTTTTGATGCATGCATGCCACAATTTATACTAAATGAGATGAGAGCATTTATAGATAATAGAGGATCATTTACAATTTGTAAATGATAAAGAATCAATTACAATGCGAGTGAAATTAAGCACTATAATTTACACAATAATTTTTAAGACATGAAAATTCTACATTCAGTATGTACATATGAGAAATGTAAAAAAGTTAGACAAGGTAAAATCACACCAATAACAACAAGGATAGAAAATGTCAACTTTCTAAGCATTAATTTATCTAAGACCATCACCTTAACAAAAAAAGAAAATGACAATAATATAGTTTGCTAAAACTTAGAAATCCTTCCAATAAAAAGCATGGGTGGAGAAAGTTAACTTTCTAAGCATAGAATTCACCATGTAAAACAGCACCTTAATATATAAAGACATGGACAATACCAATGTCTGCAAGAGGAAATTTAAAAAGTTCCTGCTCCAAGAACCAAAACGTGTGGTGGAAAAAAAAGTAAAAATTCTTGGCATAAAATACACCAAGTATATCACTTAATTATGTAAGATAAATTGTCATTACCACAATCTACAAGATGAAACTTGAGTTCACGCAAACCTTCATAAAATAATAACAGTCTGACTGATCATGCATTCAATCAAAAGGCCAGAATTATTTCATTTTTGTGGAAATACTATACCCATAAGCATCATACAGTGCTGCAGGGCAGGATGTGCTTGCTTGATCAAAAAATACCAAGAGTGGAGAGTACAACAGAAGTGTAGGTAGTAAGGGCTATGAGGAGTGTTAAAGGATGTACCATAAAGGTTCTGTAATAAATCTGTTACTTTTAAAAAGCCAAAGAGGAAGTAAGTGTCAAAGATAGGGTTACCAGGAAGGAGGAAAGATAAAGTAAGTGCTAGAGCAGCAACTTCAAACATAAATTCTGCATGCTCCTTGGTAGACAGGACATTCCAACAGAATATAACAACCTGATAATTCTCACAGAGTGGAACAGGGCACCTCTCCATGAGATATCCATGATTGAGTTGTGTGTGCAGCACAACAAAAGTTGGATGTGAAGAACTAGGGAACGAGGCAAATTAAACTTTATGATAGCCTGCAAAACACTTAAGGAGTCTGAAACTTCTACAAATGTTGAGTTAGGCATGTATGCAATATGGATAATTGCAATGAGAACTGCATACAGTTCAGCTGTAAAAATGCTACCTGAGTATAATAAATGACCACACTCAACACTGACCAAGACCACTGCTGTAAACCTGACACCATCAGAAGATTTAGAACCATCAGTGTAAACTGAAACAGCACGAGAGATGGTAGTGAATAAGAAAAAGGGAGTGAGCTTTCATGCACGGCAGTAGGGAAAAATATACTTGAACTGCCAGAACTGAAGGAAGGCCAAGAGAATGAAAACGAAAAGGGATGGAGTAACATTGGCAGCGATCAAATAATGGGCTTCCACTAACGTCCGTTACCATCCTGTATGTAGATGGATAGTGAGGGTCAAGAGAGTAAACAAAATTTTGGAGAAAATGGACATTGCCCCGATCATGCAAAGATGGAACATTCACCTCTGAATATAGGTTCTTGACAGAGGAGGAATGAAAAGCACCAAGACACAATTTTAATCCCTGATGATGAATTGGATTCAGTTTAGAAACAATTGTGGGAGAGATAGCGGAATATATCTGGTCACCATAATCTAGATCGAAAGAATTAGAGCAGCGTGAAGCTGGAGAGTTCAATGATCTGCCCCCTCAAGAAAGATGAGTGAGGTTTTTAAGGAGGTTCAACTGGCTATGGCAAGGAGGTAATATGAGGTTTCCAGGAGAGATGATGATCAACCAGAAGGCTGAGAAATTTGATCATATCATGTTCAGGGATACAGAAACAATACAGGTACAATGGAGTATCAGACACAACAAAACATCTGATGAAAGTAATTTGGTGTGATTTAGCACCAGAAAATTTAAACCCATGAGTAATTACCTGGAGTTTACCTGGAGAGAGTTCCGGGGGTCAACGCCCCCGCGGACCGGTCTGTGACCAGGCCTCCTGGTGGATCAGAGCCTGATCAACCAGGCTGTTGCTGCTGGCTGCACGCAAACCAACGTATGAGCCACAGCCCGGCTGATCAGGAACTGACTTTAGGTGCTTGTCCAGTGCCAGCTTGAAGACTGCCAGGGGTCTGTTGGTAATCCCCCTTATGTGTGCATGGTTAGGAGCATTCTGGAGTGGGGCTGCAACTAGGTGGCAGTTACCGCCTGCACAAGCTATAGTAAAACCATCAACATAAAATGATGATCAAATATTAGATGGAAGATCAGAGGCCAGATCATTTATACCTAGTAGGAAAAGAATGGCACTAAGGACACATTCCTAAGGGACACCTTAAGCTTGGACAAAGCCAGGGAAAAGCATATTATTAACCAGGTAGTAGGTTGGTAGACAGCAACCGCCCAGGGAGGTACTACCGTCCTGCCAAGCGAGTGTAAAACAAAAGCCTGTAATTGTTTTACAAGATGGTAGGATTGCTGGTGTCCCTTTTTCTGTCTCATGAACATGCAAGATTTCAGGTATGTCTTCCTACTTCTACTTACACTTAGGTCACAGTACACATACATGTACAAGCATATAGTATATACACACCCCTCTGGGTTTTCTTCTATTTTCTTACTAGTTCTTGTTCTTGTTTATTTCCTCTTACCTCCATGGGGAAATGGAACAGAATTCTTCCTCCGTAAGCCATGTGTGTTGTAAGAGGCAGCTAAAATGCCAGGAGCAAGGGGCTAGTAACCCCTTCTTCTGTATATATTACTAAATGTAAAAGGAGAAACTTTCGTTTTTTCTTTTGGGCAACCCTGCCTCGGTGGGATACGGCCGGTGTGTTGAAAGAAAGAAATTTATTTATTTACTTATTTAATGTCTTTGCAAACAGTACATTGAGATTGTGTATTTACAATAGTGGGTTGCAATACAAAGAGAGCCTCTATTATGCCTTGGCATTATGGGCCAACTTAACATTATTGGCTTACATTCTACTTAATACTAAGGAGTAGTATATCATAGTTGTACAGTAGGATAGTAATTATTTCATAGTTGTGCAGTAGAATATTAATTATAAATGCAGTCAGAATGATAACAAATTCCCACTACAGGCAGCACACTCCACCAATATTCAAAACTCTAAACCTACTCACCATACAAAACATCCATACTTATTACTGTACCTATTACATACATAGAACACTTAATTCTGATATAAACCCTCCCCTCAAATGTCTCCTTGCCAACCTCAACAGGACACATGACCATAACACAAGGCACAGATCACTCTTTGATGTTCCTCGTGTCCATCTCACGCTATGAAAAAACTCAATGCACATAAAAGGCCCTAAAATCTGGAATTCATTACCTGTGAATATAAAAGAAACACTGTCTGTTTATAAATTCAAATCTCTTCTCAAAAATCACTTACTCACCCACAACCAAATAAATACTGAATAATTGTATCTCCTAAATTGTATCTCATAAATGTCTAACCTGTGACCCAATCAAACTTTATTTTTTAATTACATTACCTAACAGAATACTCCATTCTACTGAATGCTCAGCAACACAGTAAATGACCATATGACCTGTCTTTGTAATACTCATTTGTGCTAAATTATCTGTTTACAAAAATGTTTTTACCACTGAATATATCATTGCTTAGTTAATCTTAAGTTAATTTTAAGCCTGCCCATAATGCTCTGCATACAAGGGGTTTTGACATGTTGCACTGTAATAACTGTATTCTTTTGTACTTCACTGTATCATGTTCAAATTAATAAATAAATAAAAATAAATAAATGAATCAAAATTTGTATAATACAAAGATATACATGTATTTATATTCTAAAATGCTTTTGTGAAAAACAATGATTCAATTATATTCCTGTCAACAATGGATAAAAGGTTCAATGTGATTGTTTCAGTTATGATGTGGGAGTACATAGGTGAGTAAATGTGTATTGAGTATTTAGCATTTAGTCTAGAAAGGTTTCATAGACAAGAAGTTTTAAAGTAAACTTTGTGATAGATGGTTTAAAAAACCGACAAGATGAAGATTGAAACACTTATACAACATATGGGAATCTTTATTAAGGAAACATTTTGCCACACAGTGGCTTCATCAGTCCAATACAAATCAGAAGGGTGTAAGGAGAGTAGAAGTTTAGGTAATCAGTCCCTCAGCCTGGAGTCGATGTGTTCAGTCCATCAATCTTGTACAAAGTACAGCATAAGGCCATAGACGTGGCTTATATATTGTAGTCAGGTGAGGCGAAGCAGGAGGAGGCGGGTCATAGTGGTACCATCTACTAGTCAAAGTAGGTCTTCGTCCAAAGGTTGGACAAGTTTGAAGAATTCTTTGTATCAAGATCCCATGATGTTGCAGTGTCTGACAGATGTGATAAATGGTTTAAAAAACCAACAAGATGATGACTGAGACACTTATGCAACATATGGGAATCCCTATTGAGGAAACGTTTTGCCACCTGCTAAACACAATGAGGGAAAATTCCTTGGTCTACACCTTGGCAGCAATCTTAAATTCAACACCCATATCCAACACATAACAAAAAAAGTATCTAAAACAGTTGGCATCCTTTCAAAGATATGTTACTATGTACCACAAACAGCACTACTTACACTATACTATTCATTGATCTACCCATACCTCACCTATGCTATTTGTGCCTTGGGTTCCACAACGACAAATCACCTAAAGCCAATAATAACCCAACAAACAGCAAGGGTGCAAATGATCACACAATCTACTGCCCCCCCCCCCCACCCTTCAAAGACCTAAATCTACTCACTATACAAAACATTCCCTTATATTACTGTGCAACCTACATTTACAGAACAATCAATGCTAATATAAATCCCGACCTGGAATGCATTCTTAGTTGCAATAGGACTCATAAACTTAATACTAGGCACCAGAATCTCTGACATTCCTCGTGTCAGGTTAATTTTTTTTAAAACTCAATGTACATAAAAGGACCCAAAATCTGGAACTCTCTGCCTAACCTATCCCATTCTTATTGTTATAATTAAGGGGGAACACAAAACCCGTAGGATTATACAGCGCATGTGGGGGGATGGAAGGTATTCAGGCACAATTCAGGGAACTGGAGCACAGATCAAATTCCCAAGATCAAGAGCCCCTAACCAACATCAGGGAACTTCCCTTGAGGGGTAACCTATCCCAGCCTATCATAAATACATATGTAAAAACAATACATGCATTTGCTCAATATCATGAACATAGGTACACATTATAAAAAATATACACAGTACTTACTCTTAATTAATATTAATATCTGATACCTCTCAAATGTTAATTATTCCACTGTGTCTGCCTTGGGTTAATAATCACAAGTGTAATTCATCTCTTATATTCCTTGTAAACTCACCTAATGACCATATGTACAAAATTACTGCACTGTTATTGCCTTATTAATTTCAAGTTAGTCTTAAGTTTGCTAGAAAATGCTCTGCATATAAAGAGGCTTTTGGCATGTACACCCAACTGTTATACTCTTTATACAAACATGTATCATGCAGAAATAAACTTCTTATTCTTATCATGTCTAAAAAGAGTAGCAAGAGAGGCTGCTGAACATATCTGGTCACCATACTCTAATCTCAACAAAATTAGAGCTGAATGCAAGCGAAGGTGAGTTCGACGATCGGTTCCTTGCCCCTTGAATGATGAGCAAGGGTTGTAAGGAGGTTCAGCTAGCAAGTTGCTTTCAGGGAGGTAATGTGAGGTTTCCAGAATAATCAACAGTCAAACAGAAGGCAGAGAAACCTGATTGTATCACATTAAGGGATGCATAAGCCATGCAGGTACAATGTTGTATTAGGGATGACAGAACGCCTGGTGAAAGTAATTTGATGTGTTTTAGCACTGAAAATTTAAACCCATGAGTAGTGGTCCAATGGGAAACACAGTTGACAGCCTTTTGGACAGAGGCTGCTACTAACTGACAGGTAGCACCTGTGCAAACTATAGCAAAATCACCAACATTGAGTGATGGCCAAATACTGGATGGAAGAACCAACACCAGATCATTTATAGTAAAGAAAAAAACAGTGGTGCTAAGGACACATCCCTGAGGAACACCCTCAGCTTGGACAAAGTCCTGGAAAAACGTATTATTAACCCGAACAGAGAAATGTCTCTCAAATGAGAAGTTCTTAAGGAAAAATGGCAAACTGCCTTGGAGGCCTAAGGACTGAGCTTGGGCAAAGACTGCAATAATGGAGTGGTTACTAGCGAAGGCATTATGAACATACGTATCTAAGCAGAGTAAGGGATCAATAGTAAAATAGCTCTTAAAAAAGCAACATTGACTAGTGGAGAGGCTATTGTTATTATTTTAATCAAAATGAAGTGCTAAACCACAAGGGTTATGCAGCACAGCAGGGCAGGGAAGGAAGTAATGGTATTGGGTAGCAAGATGGAGGGGATGATTATTAGGTTATGGAGTGCAGCAGGGCAGGAGATAGTGCAGGGGCAGAGGGTAGCAAGAGATTGTGGTAGAAAGGACTGAGGGGAGAGCTAGAGGCATCATCATCAGAGTTTGTGTAGTAAATCAGCTGTCAAAAAACCACTCTCGTTCTCATGCCATTGCAGTGTACACAGATGGCTCTAAGTCTTCTGATGGCGTAGGATTCGCAGCAGTGTTTCCGGACAGCGTCATAAGAGGGCATTTACTATCTTCGGCTAGTATTTTTACTGCTGAATTGTATGCCATTCTTGCAGCACTTATCCGCATTGCGTCTATGCCTGTGTCATCATTTGTGGTTGTCTCAGACTCCCTTAGTGCTTTACAGGCTATACAGAAATTTGATACACCTCACCCCTTAGTCCTCCGTATCCAACTTTGGCTATGCCGCATCTTTACCAAGCATAAAGATATTGTTTTTTGTTGGGTCCCTGGTCATGTTGACGTACAGGGCAATGAACAGGCAGACACTGCTGTGCGGTCAGCAGTACATGACCTACCAGTTTCATAGAGAGGTGTTCCATTTACTGACTATTTTGCTGCAATAGCTACCCACCTTCACACCCGTTGGCAACAACGTTGGTCTACTATGCTCGGTAACAAACTTCAATCTATTAAACCGAGTATAGGTTACTGGCCGTCTTCTTGTCACCAGTGTCAAGGTTGGGAGACTACTCTCTCCTGTCTTCGCATTGGCCATACTCATCTTACTCATGGATATCTCATGGAGAGGCCTCGCCCTGCTCCTCTCTGTGAGAATTGTCAGGTTCCATTATCAGTCAGCCACATTCTGTTAGACTGCCCACTTTATCAGCGAGCACGCAGAATTTACCTCTGTCGTCATCTTCTCTCCGCTGCTCTCTCTTTACCTTCCCTTCTCGCTGATGGACCCACCTTTCATCCGGACTCTCTCATTGACTTTTTGACAACAACTGACTTACTTCACAAACTCTGATACCTTCAGCCCTTTCTACCTCAATCTCTTGCTACCCTCTACCCCCGCACTATCCCCTGCCCCGCTGTTTTCTGTAACCTACTGATCATCCCTCCCCCCTTCTGCCGCCCAATACCCTCGCTTCCTTCCCTACCCTGCAGCGCTGTATAGCCCTTGTGGCTTAGTGCTTCTTTTTGATTATAATAATAATAATGTTGTCAAAAGGTCAATAAGAGAGTCTGGATTAAAGGAGGGTCCAACAGCAAAAAGGGAAGGTAAAGAAAGGGCAGCAGAGCAGAGACGACGTTGGAGGTAAATTCTGTGTGCTCGTTGATAGAGTGGGCAGTCCAACAGAATGTGGCTAACAGATATTGGAACCTGACAATTCTCACAGAGAGGAACAGGGTGCCTCTCCATGAGATACCTGTGAGTAAGACAAGTGTGGCTGATGCAAAGACGGGAGAGAGTAGTCTCCCAACTTCGACACTGATGACAAGAAGACAGCCAGAAACCTATACTCAAGTTTAATAGAATGAAGTTTGTTATGGAGCAGATCTGACCAATACTGTTACCAATGGGTGCAAAGGTGGGTTGCAATTACAGCAAAATAGTCCATGAATGGAACACCTCAATTGCCCTGTACATCAACATGACCAGGGACCCAACAAAACACAATATCTTTGTGCTTGGTAGAGATACAGCATAACAAAAGTTGGATACGAAGAACAAGGGGGTGAGGTGTATCAAATTTATGTATAGTCTGTAAAGCACTAAGGGACTCTGAAACAACTACAAATGTGGACACAGGCATAGATGCAATATGGATAAGTGCTACAAGAATGGCATACAATTCAGCGGTAAAAATGCTAGCTGAGGATAATTAATGCCCTCACACGACACTGTCTGGAAACACTGCTGCAAATTCAACGCTGTCAGAAGACTTAGAACCATCTGTTCTAAGTCACCATAGGCAGTTGGGCTATGCGCATGGCAGTGCAAAAAACAGACATGAACAGCTAGAACTTCCCAAGTGAGCAGGGAAAAGTGAGATGCTACATGAGCATAGAAAGGTGGCAACTGAAGAGAAGACAAGAGCAAATGTAGGTGAAGAGAAAAGGGATGGAGTAAACAGGGATGACGAACAAATAAAGCATGTCTACTAACATCAATTACTGTCCTATATGGAAGGATTGTGGAGGTCATGATAGTGAACATAATAGCGAAGGCACTGATCATCATGGAGATCAAACAAGGATGGAACATTCGCTTCTGCATAGAGGCTCTCAACCGGTGAAGAGCGATAAGCACCGAGGCATAAACGTAATCCCTGGTGATGAAGGGGATTAAGGCTAGAGAGGGTAGCAGGAGAGGCCGCCAAATAGATCTGGTCACCATAATCGAGTTTCGATAAAATTAAGGCTGAATGTAGATGAAGGGGAGTTCTATGATCAGCCCCCATGAAAGATGAGTGAGGGTTTTAAGAAAGGTCAGCTGGCTATGACAAGTTTCCTTTAGAGAGGTAATGTGAGGTTTCCAGGACAACCTACGGTCAAACAAAAGGCTGAGAAACCTGACCGTATCACATTCAGGGATATGTGAGCCACAAAGGGATAATCAGAGACGACTGAACGTCTAGTGAAAGTAATTTGGTGAGCTTTACTACCAGTAAATTTAAACCCATGAGTGGTGGCCCAATGGGAAACAGGGTTGACCACATGCTGGAGAGAAACAGCAATGAGGTGACAGCCAGTGCCTGCACAAGCTATAGCGAAGTCATCAACGTAGAGTGATGAACAAATATTGGATGGAAGAATGGATGCCAAATCATTTATAACAAGGAGAAAAAAGTGTTGTGCTCAGAACACATCCCTGGGGGCACCTTCAGCTTGGACAAAATCTGGGGAAAGCAGGTTATTAACCTGAACATGGAAATGTCTGTCAGTTATGAAGTTCTTAAAGAAGAATGGTAAATTGCCACAAAGGCCTAATGAATGGGCCTGGGCTAAAATATTATATCTCCAAGTTGTGCCATATGCCTTCTCAAGGTCAAAAAATATGGCAATAACTGAGTGGTTATTTGCAAAGGCATTACAAACATACGCATCCAAGTGGAGTAAGGGGTAGAACGGCCCTTACGAAAGCCATACTGACTAGTGGAAAGACTATTGTGTGTCTTTAAATACCATATCAAACATCTACTGACCAGACGTTCCATCACCTTGCAAACAGCACTGGTAGGAGCAGTGTGACGATAGTGAGAGGCATCATGTCCCGTATTACCCGGTTTGTGGAAAGAGAGAACAATGGAAGATTTCCACAGCTGAGGCAGAACTCCCTGTGACCAAATAAGATTAACCCTTTCAGGGTCCAAGGCCAAAATCTGAAGTGGTGCCCCAGTGTCCAAGAATTTAAAAAAGAAAATTTTGTTATTTTTTCTAATGAAATGGTAGAGAATCTTTTTGTGAAGGTAATAAAACAAAAAGCACGAAATTTAATGGAAAATTGACAAAATTATGCTCTCGCGAATTTTGATGTGTTAGCGATATTTACAAATCAGTGATTTTGCCGACTTTGACTCCCATTTTAGGCCAATTACATTATTCCAGTCAACCAAATTCTTAGCTATTTCACTAGTATTACTTCTATTCTATTGATTGAGCACAAGAAATCGCCAAGTGAACTGTTTCAACTACAAAATAAAGTGATCGGAAATTGGTAATTTGGCCAATTTACCACAAAGTTCAAAATATTCCAATTTCAAAATAGGGTCCAGAATAAACAATGTAGGTATTCCTGGCACTAAACTAACATTTCCTCTCTTTATTAGTTATGTTTTGAGGCTTTACAAATAAATTCCATTTCGATTTTTTATTCACATAATGAATTTTTATTCACACCAAAAAATAGAAGATTTACTGTTATGCAATATTGTAATAATTGTATAAATATCATCACCACATTTGTGAATGTATATTAGACCCATCAGCTGGCGTGTATTAGACGTGTGAGGTCACTTGAACATCGGCAAAAATTTAACATTTCCGCTACTTTGAGCTCAGTTTCAAGCCATTTTCAGTGCTAAAACCAATCAAAATCATCTCTCTATTTCTGTAATATGTCTTCCATTCTATCAAATGAGACCAAGAAATCGCAAATACAACTATAAAAAAATACGAAAAAACACTGCAAAGTCGCTATTTTAATCGAAAATCACAGTCTCAGTTTTTTTTCTCTCATTATACACAGTGTGCTGCAGGATTTGTTTTATGTGGCACACACATACCACATAGATGTATTCTCTCATATCTAGGCCCAAATTTACCACTCACAGTTTATCAGAGTGAGCTGAGCTCATTGTGTAGATCTACGGTTTGGACCCTGAACGTAAAGCCATAGATCTACGGGATGGACCCTGAAAGGGTTAAAGAGTCATAAGAGGACTGCAATGGATGATTGATGTAAATGTTGTAGCATCTGAATGTGAATGTCCTCAGGCCCAGCTGCCGATGATCGGCAAGCTGAGAGTACTGCCTCCAGTTCCAGAACTGCAAAAGGAACATTATAAGATTCTTCTCTGACAGAAGAAAAGTTTAAGGGCTCTAACTCTCTGGCAGACTTTGAGGAATGAAACGAGGGGCATAAGCGAAGACCCTGAGAGACATGGACAAGATGATCACCAGTTTCAGTGGCAACGTCAAGAGGGTTTGTGATATCAACACCGGCAACCCGAAGTACATGAACTGGGTCGGGAGAGTATTTACCACCTAGTTTCCATACATTTTTCCAGATAGCACTCACAGAGGAAGTAGAGGTGATGGTGGAAACATAATCTCACCAGCAAGTGCGTTTAGCATCATGGATGATACAGCGAGTGACTGCTCGTTTCTGCTTAAAATCTGTGGTTCTATTGTACTGATACCTGCCCCATGCAGCGCGTTTCAGATGTACCACCCGAGCACAAGCAGGAGACCACCAAGGCACACACTTCTGAGAAAGCCTGCCCAAGGTTTGGGGTATAGAATGAGAATCTGTGGTTAAAACTGACATCAAGAAGAGGCGTAAAAGCTCATCAATGGAAAACGAAAAAGGAACCTTGCTCAAAGCAGTTAGATGCCAGTAAAGGTCCCAATTCACTCGGTCAAATTGCCAGGGTGGGCTGTGAGGAAGTGGTGAATGTGAAGGAGAAGTAAGAATGATTGGAAAATGATTGTTGATATGTAAATCTGGGAGGACAGACCAGATGAAATCTAGTGCAATGGAGGAAGAGCAGATTGAGAGATTGATGCAAGAGAGAGAATGAGTACGTGGATCAAAATGTGTGGGAGAACCAGTATTTAAAACATGGAGGGGGAGAGAAGCAAGATATGCCTCCAACTGAATTCCATGGGAGTCACAGTGAGATCCCCCCCCCCCCCCAGGAGGAAATGGTGGGCATTAAAGTCGCCAAGGAGCAGAAGTGGTGGCGGTAAGGAAGAAACCAGAAATGGAACATCAGGGAGAGATAAGGCTTGAGAAGGAGATACAAAGACATACTGTATACCACTTATTTAAGTGGATACGGGCTGCAGTGTAATGCAGCAAAGTATAAACAAAGAGCTGATGGTATGAAATACTGGTGCATATAAGAAGTGCACTTTCATGAAAGTTTCCTTAGGAATAAAAATCCGATGAATATAATAAATCATAGCCCGAGATGGGATGAATAACAGCGGAGCATAATTTGGGTTCTTGTAAACAAACACAAACAGGGGAAAACTGGGAGAGCAACACCTGGAGCTCACCCCGGTCACCTCTGAGGTCGCAGATATTCCACTGTAAATAAGCCATGATTTGCCAAAGGAAAGATACAAGAAAGCAGAAGGTAGAGGTATCTACGGAGTAATAGGGTTAGAAAAGTCTGTATATGGAGGTAGCAGAAGGCTTTTAAGCAGCAAAGGATAGGGACGTTGTGAAGAAAGGGGTTGCTCAGATGGAGAAGAGGGAAGAGGAGGAAGGGGAGGTGGATCAGTGTCTATATATGGTTTTGTCCCCTCAATATTTTCTGTGATAGCTTCAAGTGTTTCTGAGGACAAGGACACTGCATGTGGTACAATATTGGAGATGGAAGAAGGAGGGTGAGTAAAGATTGGGGAAACAATGGACTGTACCAAGGTAGGTGAGGACGAAAGAATAGAGGGAAATAGGGAAGCTTGGGAAAGAACATTGGGAGAGGAAGCGACCTGGGAGGGGGCAGAAGAGGAAGAAACTTGGGAGGAGACAAGGGAAGAAGGTACCGTACAAGGAGGTGGATGAACCTCCACACTCATAACAGAGCCAGTTAGAGGTGATGAACTGGGTACAGAAACCGGAAAGGAAGAATGAGCAGGGTGCAAAAGGGAAGGAGGGGTGAAAGGAGATTTGAACAATGGGGATGGGTTGGACTTTGTAGAAGGAGAGAGGCATTGGGGAGTAGGTGTTGTACAAGGTTTTGTAGATACAGAAACTTGTGAGTGAGAAGAGGAAGAGGTGAGAACAGGAGGAGGAGTCTGGAACAGCAAAAGGGTTAGAGACAGGGGTGACTGTGGAAAGGGTGACCACAGAGGGGGCTGCAGAAGTTGGGACCCCACAGGAGGGGGAACATCTAGTAACTAAAGAATAAGAAATACGGGAGACTGCCACAGTACATGAGAGGCCTTCTGCCTCTTTGAGACAATGGATTTCATGCTCATTTAAGTAAACTTGGCGAGAGTAGGATGGGTGAATCTCACGACAATTAAGGCAAGAGGAAGGGAGACTATAAGATGTACAGTGGACCCTCGCATAACGTTGGCATCACATAACGTTAAATTCGCATAACGATACTTTTAATGCTAACATTTTCCCTCGGATAACGTTAAAAAACTCGCTTAACGATATTCGTTCTCGGGTACCAATTAATATCGTTATGCGAGGGTCCACTGTATTGGTATGGCATTCAGCGATGGACCTGCAATATTTTGCTGGATGACCAAAACATCAGCAATTTCTACACTGTTGCAGTGTGGGGATCACCTTTTGAACTTGCAAACGGTGACCTGCTATATATACAGAGGATGGGAGCTGCATCAATGAACTGAAAAAATTGACTCCAGGATGAGGGACTGATTACCTCGAACTCCTCCTCACCTTACACCTTCCTGCTTTGTATAGGACTAATGAAGCCACTGTGTGGCAAAAATTTTCTTCAATAAAGATTCCCCTATGTTGCATAAGTGTCTCAATCTAGAAATATGTGTTTGAGTAGTTACCAGTGAAGTAGTCTTTTGATTTTGTGTTTGAGTTTAGGATTTTGGTGGCTAGCTTTGTTCCTCAGGTTGACACAAAAGACAGTAAGTTTGTTGGCAGTGCCTTTGTCTGGAGAAGAGGTTCTTCTGGTTTAGTTTAGTTAATCACTCTGTTTTGAGACAGCTTTTAAGATCCTAGAATTTCAGATAGGGTTTTCCAGGACTTTTTCATATCCCCTTTTATGTCATAAAATCTGTTTTCATAATAGTTTTTAGACCTCCTTATTAAATTAGTAAGCACTGACAAGTAACTTTTTGTCAGATCCTTTGTAACTAGACCCATTCTGTACTGTTATTCAGACAGATGTTTTTTATCAATAGAATTTAGGATGCTGTTTGTACGCCAGGGGTTGTTTAGTCTCTTTGCTGATCTTTGTTTTTATCAGGCAATGCCTGTTATATAGCTTTTGAGTATTTTGTAAAAATAAAAATTAACACATTCATCAATATCAAGGTTGACTGCTAGCTTACTCTGCCAGTCAATGTTATTTAATTCTGATGCTTCTAATTCCTAGGATTAAGAACCCATTACCAGCATCAAGACAACTTTCCTTAAAGGAAGTTCTCTAATGAGTGAACTTTAAGTGTTGTAGAAGTTGAATTTTTTTAGAAAAGTCTTTTAGACATTCAGAACATTTGTATGGTTTTTCTTGTGAATGAACTCTCATGTGTTGTACTAGGCTTGATCTCCGTGAAAAGTGCTTTAGACATTCAGAGCACTGATATGGTTTTTCCTGTGAATGAACTCTCATGTGTTGAATTATGGTTGATCTGTGTGAAAAGTGCTTTAGACATTCAGAACACTGATATGGTTTTTCCTGTGAATGAACTCTCATGTGTTCCGTTAGGTATGATCTCCGTGAAAAGTGTTTTAGACATTCAGAGCACTGATATGGTTTTTCTTTTGAATGAACTATCATGTGCTGAATTAGGGTTGATCTCTGTGAAAAGTCTTTTAGACATTCAGAACATTTGTATGGTTTTTCTTGTGAATGAACTCTCATGTGTCGTACTAGGATTGATCTCCGTGAAAAGTGTTTTAGACACTGAGAACAATGATATGGTTTTTCTTGTGAATGAACTCTCATGTGTTCTGTTTGATGTGATTTACATGAAAAGTGTTTTAGACATTCAGAACACTGATATGGTTTTTCTTGTGAATGAACTCTCAGGTGTTGTATAAGGTGTGATCTCTGTGAAAAGTCTTTCAGACATTTAGAACACTTGTATGGTTTTTCTTGTGAGTGAATTCTCATGTGCTGTACTAGATGTGATTTCCATGAAAAGCATTTTAGACATTCAGAACACTGATGTGGTTTTTCTTGTGAATGAACTCTCATGTGTTCTGTTTGATGTGATTTACATGAAAAGTGTTTCAGACATTCAGAACACTGATATGGTTTTTCTTGTGAATGAACTCTCATGTGTTGTATTAAATATGATTTACGTGAAAACTCTTTTAAACATTCAGAACACTGATATGTTTGCTTTCTTGAAGGAACTTGGATGTACTGCATCTTATTTTATTCTGGAAAATCATTTAAGTATTTAACACTTTCATTGTTGACTCCCAAAATTAAAAATGATGAGTGTCACACTTTTTCAAATGGAGAATAATCCTTTTTGAAGATAATGTCACCACAAATGCAACATTTGATGGAAAATTTTGCATCTCCTTTTAGCTTTTACACTTACTTAAGTTGGTCCAAACTCCTAGCCAATATATTTTCTGTTCTATCACTTGACCACAGGAAACCAACCATTCACCTATCAAAAGGCAATCTTACTAATTTTACCAATTCAAAAAATTCTAACTTAAAAACAGAATTCAAAACAAAGAGTTGGTAGCTCTCCCAAGCAGCTAGATCTGTTAGACAGAAATTACTGTAGAATCCAGAAGTAACAACTCTGCAGTCAAAGTCTGGAGATAATAAAGATCATCAAGCCTATATTTTGTGTCATAGACTCTCCAGGTTGAAGGAGACTGCCTCTAAAACACAGATATTACAATAGAGATGGTTATGCAGTGATTATATAGGCAGCTGAATTTTACTGCCAGGTGAGGAAAGTTTAATGATGTTGAGAATGAAGTGAAGGTGAAAATAGCAGACAGTATTATGATAGTAGTGTAGAATAGACTAGTAATGATGGTGGACAGAAAATAATAATTTAGGAGAACAGGTTAGTAATGATGCTGAAGAACACTGTAGACATTCCAGTCGCTAAAAACCACCTTGCCTCAGTTCATTATGCCTCCAGGTTTCTCCTATATTACACCATATTTCTCTTATTAGTATAATATAACCACCCCAATAATTGAAGCAGACTTAGTAAAAACCTATAAAACACACTGGGGGGCTAGGGAGGGTCCTACCCTTCCTTAAAAATCAGATATTTCTGCCACTTTGAGCTCTAACTACTTCCATTTTAAAAGCAACAAATATCATCTCCTTTTCAGTAGTAAACCTTCCATTCTATCAACTGACACCAACAGGCAAAAAAACCAACACCATAAATTCAACACAATGTTGATATTTTACACCAAACACAAGGTCAGACAGTGATTTGCTTTTCTCCAGTATGAACTGTGTGAGCAAAGATTTTTTTACTGTGCACACTCACTGTCCAGACTCATTCTTTCATGTTTAAGATCAAATTTACCACTAACAGCAAATTTGAACGTGCTGTCATTAATGTGTAGATTCACATGACACTGACATCAATGACATAGATATATGTAACACTAACATCAATGATATAGATCTACATGGAGACAATGAAACGGTTAATACTAATATTGCATTCCTGCTTAATGACCTCATATATTACATGTATTTTGAAATTTGAATATTGAGGAATATTTGTGAGAGGTCACTGAGACACACTGGCAACACAAGTCTCTCATTATTATATAAAATATGTTCATAAATAACTTTAAAAATAAAAGTAAATTAAAAATAAAGTAAATAAAAAATATATACATAATTCATTTAGTTTTTAAATATAATAGCTTCCTGACTTACATTCAGCATAAGAACCTCGAAGGTGCTTGTGTGTACACACACTTAATACAAGTTCATATTACATCAAGAACAATGAAGCGCTACATGTCCATTAATAACTCAATGAAATAATTTATGAATTAGAATTAAGAATCTTTATCTTCCTTGACTAAACAATGGAAAAAATTCTCAAAATATTGTTTCAATACAGTTTCTATTATCATTAACAATGGCACACATCAACATGAGTGTACACATTAACAATGGCACACAACAACATGAGTGTACACATTAACAATAGCACACATCAACATGAGTGTACACATTAACAATAGCACACATCAACATGGGTGTACACATTAACAATAGCACACATCAACATGAGTGTACACATTATCACACAGCATCAACATGAGCGTACACATTAACAATAGCACACATCATCAACATTAGTGTACACATTTAAAAAAATAAATATTTTGGAGGCAGACAAACATATACATATGTGTATTATGATAATGACAGTAAAAGACAATACTAAAATGCATTCGGAATATATGAATAAAAATTATTTTTTCAAGTCATTAATAAGTTAATGGATTAATTTCTCAGACTGTGTAAGGTTTATATAAGATAAGATAAGATTTCGTTCGGATTTTTAACCCCGGAGGGTTAGCAACCCAGGATAACCCAAGAAAGTCAGTGCGTCATCGAGGACTGTCTAACTTATTTCCATTGGGGTCCTTAATCTTGTCCCCCAGGATGCGACCCACACCAGTCGACTAACACCCAGGTACCTATTTGCTGCTAGGTGAACAGGACAACAGGTGTAAGGAAACGTGTCGAAATGTTTCCACCCGCCGGGAATCGAACCCGGGCCCTCCGTGTGTGAAGCGGGAGCTTTAGCCACCAGGCCACCGGGCCTGAAGTAATATCCTGGTCACAATCAATATTGGTAATAAAGTAATACAGATGATATAATATAATATCCTGGACACAGTCAAGAAAAAAAATTGCTATGTATTAAATCCAGCAACATTGACTACATAAGATATCACAGACAATTGAATATGTTATTACTTCAATATAATGGTTAAAAAGATAACAATTTTTTTAAAGTGATATAGTTAAATATTAGTGGAGAATAAATTCTAACTTTGCCAAGACTCAATACTTGGGTCTTATAATAAATCAACAGAACATTTATATAATAAGCTAATTAAACTTTATAATGGTAATAAACTTTATAGATGTCAATAATACATATACAATATTATATTAATATAAGAACAATACTATTTCAGTATGTAAAGTTATATCCAGCAGAGGCTGAGTATGGATGTAAAAGTGAGAATAATGATGTGACCTGCATGATACAAGTGAAGATATTTACAATGTATTCATGATAATGTGGTCAACATTGCTTACACTATTTCTGTCACTTATATCACTTGTAAGCAATGTAAACATAATTCTTCTGTTGAGATGCTCACCTGTAATAGGAGACAACACATTAGTCAGGAACTGAAGTATTAAATTTTTATGTATGTTGATATACAACTAAATGTCTAGATATTTTATATAATTTTCTTTTTAACCTTTTCACTGTCGAGACATCAAAATTAAAAGTGCTCATAATATCAGCATTATTAAAAAAAAAATCTGAAATGTTAGAGAATCTTTTTCAGAAAGTAATGACACCACAAATACGATATATGATGGAACACCTGTTATTATGCTGGCACAAAGACAGCTGTCTGGGAGCAATTTAAACATCAGCAATTTTACCTTATTTCAGTCTTGTTATGTGCCAATTCCACTGCTCAATTCAACCAAATTATTGGCTATTTCACTAGAATTCCTCTTCTATCAACTTAGCACTAGAAACCACACATTCAACTATCAGAACTACTCTATAAAATGTACAGAAATTGGTAATCTGACCAATTCACAAAAAGTAAATTTAAAAAATCCAGTTTAATCATTTCAGGGGTGATGTCTCTGTACTACGGTTTTGAAGCCAAGGTCTGTCCTGTAGTTCTACTCTATGACCTCAGCTCACTCAGATCAGCTCTGAGTGGTAAGTTTGGGGACCGGGGAGAGATAGTTCCTAGGAGGAATGAATAGGCCAGAAATCTCCTTCCGCGCCCAAGAGGACCTCAGCACTGCAAGTAGCGCAGATGCAGCATGGAACCCATGCCATACCCTGCCCATCATGCCAGTAAACCAGCAATCCAGGATAGCAACCTCACATCTGCCGAGCTACCTCAGTGGACAAAAGAGAGGGCGGCCGGATATCCGCCACAAAGCATACCTCCTTCGGCCACCACCCCCGGAATCCGAAAGGTGGCTTTCAGAGATACACCCGTCACCCGAAAGACACCCAAAGCCACCCTCCGGGATACCGGAGAGGGATCGGGACATCCCCAGGCAATCCAGATTCCACGGCAAACTACGCCACCGCCAAGAACCTCAACGGAATGGGATGGACCCCAGTACCCTTTCCCCTACCTAGGAACTAGCGTGCCTGTGGGAAAACATCCCAAAAGCCAAAAAGGAAGGGGAAAGGGGAGGGGTGGGGAGGAGGAGGAGGAAAGGAAAAAGGGGAGGATGGGAGAGGGAAGGGGGCATTGGGGGGTAATTAGGTTCAGTCTGAGGAAGGAGACCGACAGGTCTAATTCCTCAGACCAAGAGTCTCTTCACCACGCCAAGGAGCCCCCTTGAAGAGGAATATTATTAACAATAATAATAATAATAATAATAAATATTAATAGTAGTACATACACATTATTATTATTATTATTATTATTATTATTATTATTAATATAGGGAACTGGAGCACAGATCCAATTCCATAGATCAAGAGCCCATCACCACATACATACTACTACTAATAATAATAATTATAATAATAATAATAATAATAATAATAATAATAATAATAACAGTAAGATGAAACTTCAAAAGGCTGCCAGTAGTTGGCGCCACCATCAACAAAACATTGGTAACCACCACTAGTACACTTTTCACCTGTCTACACTGAAGTAGTCTATTAGTATTAGGTTAAGTCTGCCTGAAATGCCTCAGTATGATAGTGGCTTTTTTTGCTCCAGTCATATTGTGATATGTAAACATATATTGTAACCTTTGCATAGAAATAAATATTTAATTTATTTATTTATTTATTTAACCCTTTCTGGGTCTGTCCCGTAGATCTACGGCTTTACGTTCAGGGTCCAAAATTCTAGCGGCATCAAATTTAGCGCGAGAAGGCTGGTAGGCCTACATCTGAGAGAATGGATCTGGGTGGTCAGTGTGCACACTATAGAAAAAATCTGGACACCCGCATGGCATTGTGGGAACGCAGCCAAAGTAGCTTTGTTCACCGTGCCTGGCGGCAAGAAAGCTCTCACTCCCCACTCACTCTCCGGGGGAATTCTGACTCTCCTCTTCACAACTTACAGTTCTAAGACTGATGGAAGTGGAGCTGAAGAGGAATTCTATGGTTTTGAACCATATGGTACCATTGTACCATATGGTACAATGGTACCATATGGTACAATGGTGCCATGTCATACAATGGTATATGGTACAATGGTACAATGTGCCATATGGTACATTGTACCATATGGTACATTATACCATATGGTGCATTATACCATATGGTACAGGGTACAGGGACCCTAATGGAAATTGTCTGACTTATTTGGGTTATCCTAGGTTCTCCAAACATATGCTCCTAAGTATGATATTCTATGCAACTTTATTTGTTGTATACCTAAATAAACTTACCTATGATGCCACATGTGCTTGAGTAAGTTTTTTTCAGGTGTACACAAATACAGTTACATAGATTATGATACATAGCAGCATATGTATAAAATCCTAGGATAACCCAAAAAAGTCAGGGTGACTTATTTCCATAGTTATCCCTGTATCTGTACCATATTGTACCCTGCACCATATGGTACCCTGCACCATATGGTACCCTGTACCAAATGGTACCCTGTACCATATGGTGCCCTGTACCTTATGGTACCCTGTACCATATGGTACCCTGTACCATATGGTACCCTGCACCATATGGTACCCTGCACCATATGGTACCCTGCACCATATGTTATCCTGTACCATATGTTATCCTGTACTGTATGGTACCCTATACCATATAGTACAATGTAATGTATGATACCATGTACCATATTACCTGGAGTTTACCTGGAGAGAGTTCCGGGGGTCAACGCCCCCGTGGCCCAGTCTGTGACCAGGCCTCCTGGTGGATCAGAGCCTGATCAACCAGGCTGTTATTGCTGGCTGCACGCAAACCAACGTACGAGCCACAGCCCGGCTGGTCAGGAACCGACTTTAGGTGCTTGTCCAGTGCCAGCTTGAAGACTGCCAGGGGTCTGTTGGTAATCCCCCTTATGTATGCTGGGAGGCAGTTGAACAGTCTCGGGCCCCTGACACTTATTGTATGGACCCTTAACGTGCTAGTGACACCCCTGCTTTTCATTGGGGGATGTTGCATCGTCTGCCAAGTCTTTTGCTTTCGTAGTGAGTGATTTTCGTGTGCAAGTTCGGTACTAGTCCCTCTAGGATTTTCCAGGTGTATATAATCATGTATCTCTCCCGCCTGCATTCCAGGGAATACAGGTTTAGGAACCTCAAGCGCTCCCAGTAATTGAGGTATTTTATCTCCGTTATGCGCGCCGTGAAGGTTCTCTGTACATTTTCTAGGTCAGCAATTTCACCTGCCTTGAGAGGTGCTGTTAGTGTGCACCAATATTTCAGCCTAGATAGAACAAGTGACCTGAAGAGTGTCATCATGGGCTTGGCCTCCCTAGTTTTGAAGGTTCTCATTATCCATCCTGTCATTTTTCTAGCAGATGCGATTGATACAATGTTATGGTCCTTGAAGGTGAGATCCTCCGACATGATCACTCCCAGGTCTTTGACGTTGGTGTTTCGCTCTATTTTGTGCCCAGAATTTGTTTTGTACCCTGATGAAGATTTAATTTCCTCGTGTTTACCATATCTGAGTAATTGAAATTTCTCATCGTTGAACTTCATATTGTTTTCTGCAGCCCACTGAAAGATTTGGTTGATGTCCGCCTGGAGCCTTGCAGTGTCTGCAATGGAAGACACTGTCATGCAGATTCGGGTGTCATCTGCAAAGGAAGACACGGTGCTGTGGCTGACATCCTTGTCTATGTCGGATATGAGGATGAGGAACAAGATGGGAGCGAGTACTGTGCCTTGTGGAACAGAGCTTTTCACCGTAGCTGCCTCGGACTTTACTCTGTTCACGACTACTCTCTGTGTTCTGTTAGTGAGGAAATTATAGATCCATCGACCGACTTTTCCTGTTATTCCTTTAGCACGCATTTTGTGCGCTATTACGCCATGGTCACACTTGTCGAAGGCTTTTGCAAAGTCTGTATATATTACATCTGCATTCTTTTTGTCTTCTAGTGCATCTAGGACCTTGTCGTAGTGATCCAATAGTTGAGACAGACAGGAGCGACCTGTTCTAAACCCATGTTGCCCTGGGTTGTGTAACTGATGGGTTTCTAGATGGGTGGTGATCTTGCTTCTTAGGACCCTTTCAAAGATTTTTATGATATGGGATGTTAGTGCTATCGGTTTGTAGTTCTTTGCTGTTGCTTTACTGCCCCCTTTGTGGAGTGGGGCTATGTCTGTTGTTTTTAGTAACTGTGGGACGACCCCCGTGTCCATGCTCCCTCTCCATAGGATGGAAAAGGCTCGTGATAGGGGCTTCTTGCAGTTCTTGATGAACACGGAGTTCCATGAGTCTGGCCCTGGGGCAGAGTGCATGGGCATGTCATTTATCGCCTGTTCGAAGTCATTTGGCATCAGGATAACATCGGATAGGCTTGTGTTAACCAAATTCTGTGGCTCTCTCATAAAGAGTTCATTTTGATCTTCGACTCTCAGTCTGGTTAGCGGCTTGCTAAAAACTGAGTCATATTGGGACTTGAGCAGCTCACTCATTTCCTTGCTGTTATCTGTGTAGGACCCATCTTGTTTAAGTAGGGGCCCAATACTGGACATTGTTCTCGACTTTGATTTGGCATAGGAGAAGAAATACTTTGGGTTTCTTTCGATTTCATTTATGGCTTTTAGTTCTTCCCACGATTCCTGACTCCTATAAGATTCCTTTAGCTTAAGTTCGATGCTTGCTATTTCTCTGACCAGTGTCTCCCTACGCATTTCAGATATATTGACCTCTTTTAGCCGCTCTGTTATTCTTTTCCATCGCCTGTAAAGAGAGCGCCTGTCTCTTTCTATTTTACATCTACTCCTCCTTTTTCTTAGAGGAATAAGCCTTGTGCATACATCGAGTGCCACCAAGTTAATCTGTTCTAGGCATAAGTTGGGGTCTGTGTTGCTTAGTATATCTTCCCAGCTTATATCGGTTAGGACTTGGTTTACTTGGTCCCACTGTATGTTTTTGTTATTGAAGTTGAATTTGGTGAAGATGACAGCTAAGAGACTGAACAGTCCCTGGTTAACACCCAGCATTCTCAAATCCATAAATACAAAACACCAATATGAAAAACAGTACAGAATGGGTCACATAACCAGAGACCAAACAAAACATTACTCGTCAATCCTAACCAGCCTGATAAGAAGGGCAAAAAAATTGTATTATGAGAACAGATTATCCAACTTACGAGGTGATATAAAAAAGACCTGGAAAACCCTATCAGAAATTCTGGGAACAAAAAAGATATCACGAAATAGCGAAATAAAATTAGCAAAATCAGATGAACCCCAACTCCCACCAACAGAAACAGCAAACAGACTCAATGATTTCTTCTCCACTATAGGACAAAACCTTGCCAATAAAATCCCAAGCTCAGATACCCCACCAAATGAATACCTCACCGGCAACTACCCGAACACACTGTTCCTAGCTCCGACTAACCCTTACGAAGTCTCCCTTATTATCAACGCACTAAAAAACAAGGCAGGAGATTTAAATACCTTACCACCCTTTATATACAAAAAACTGTCACAAGTGCTATCACCAATCATTGCAACACTCTTTAACAAATCCATAGAATCCTCCACCTTCCCTACAGTACTCAAAATAGCAAGGGTCACCCCGATCCACAAAGGAGGAGACCAAACAGAGTTGAATAACTATAGGCCAATATCCAACTTACACCCTCTCTCAAAAATCTTCGAAAAATTAATTCATAAACGAATCTACTCCTACCTTATCTCCCAAAACATACTCAACCCCTGCCAATTTGGATTCAGGCCTAATAAAAATACTAATGATGCTATTATACACATGCTAGAACATATATACACTGCAATAGAGAAAAAAGAAGTCCCACTGGGGATCTTCATTGACTTACGTAAAGCTTTGGATACAGTTGACCATGACTTGCTCCACGTAAAATTGTCACACTATGGTATAAGAGGGCACTCCCTCAACTACCTCAAGTCATACCTCAGCAACAGAAGCCAATATGTGTACGCAAATGGGGCAAACTCTTCTGCGCAACCGATTACAGTTGGTGTCCCACAGGGAAGTGTCCTTGGCCCTCTTCTCTTTCTCCTATACATAAATAACCTTCCAAATGCTTCGCAATTACTCAAACCCACACTATTTGCAGATGACACTACATACGTCTTCTCTCACCCGAGCCCAGTCACGCTAGCCAATACTGTAAATACCGAATTACAGAAAATATCTACCTGGATGAGGACTAACAAACTTACACTAAACATTGACAAAACCTACTTCATTCAGTTTGGTAACAGAGCTACAGATGTCCCTCTTAACATAATGATAAACGGATCACCTATCACAAAGCTAACAGAGGGAAAATTCTTAGGAATCCACCTTGATAATAGACTCAAATTTCATACACATATACAAGAAATTTCTAAGAAAATTTCCAAGACTGTAGGCATACTATCGAAGATACGGTACTATGTTCCACAGTCAGCCCTCCTGGCCCTATATCACTCTCTTATTTACCCCTATCTCACCTATGGAATTTGTGCATGGGGCTCAACAACAATTAACCATCTCAGACCACTAATTACCCAACAAAAGGCTGCAGTTAGAATGATAACAAATTCTCACTACAGGCAGCACACTCCACCAATATTCAATACACTAAACCTACTCACCATACAAAACATCCATACTTATTACTGCACCTATTACATACATAGAACACTTAACTCTGATATTAACCCTCCCCTCAAACATCTCCTTGCCAACCTCAACAGAACACATGACCATAACACAAGGCACAGATCACTCTTTGATGTTCCTCGTGTCCATCTCACACTATGCAAAAGCTCAATGCACATAAAAGGCCCTAAAATCTGGAATTCATTACCTGTAAATATAAAAGAAACACTACCTGTTTATAAATTCAAGTCTCTTCTCAAAGATCACTTACTCACCCAAAACCAAATAAATACTGAATAACTGAACCTTATAAATTGTATATCTTAAATGTTTCTCACAATTATATCACATAAATGTTAAACCTAAAACCCAATCTAACTTTATTATTTTTTAAATACACTACCTAACAAAATACTCCATATGACTGAATGTATAACAATGCATGCAACCATATGACCTGTCTTTGTAATACTCATTTGTGCTTTATAGTTATCTGTTTACAATAATGTATTATCACTGATTTCATCATTGCTTAGTTAATTTTAAGCCAGCCTGAAATGCTATGCATAGTATAAGTGACTTTGGCATGCTGCTCTTATCTGTATTTTTTTGTACCTCTGTATGTATGCTCAAATTGTAAATAAATAAATAAATAAATAAATAAAGCTCCCTCATGACTAATCTCATTTTGTCAGTCTGGGGCTCCACGCATACATGTCTGAACCTCAATTATGTTGTGATCTGAGTATATTGTTTTTGATATGGTGACATTTCTTATCAGATCATCATTGTTAGTGAAGATGAGGTCTAGTGTATTCTCCAGTCTAGTAGGCTCTATTATTTGGTGGTTTAAATTGAATTTTGTGCAGAGGTTTAAAAGCTCGTGTGAGTGTGAGTTTTCATCAGAGCTGCCTCCTGGTGTTATTACTGCAACAATATTATTTGCTATATTCATCCATTTTAGGTGCCTTAAGTTGAAATCCCCCAGGAGCAAGATGTTGGGTGCAGGAGCTGGAAGATTTTCCAGACAGTGGTCAATTTTTAACAGCTGTTCCTGGAATTGCTGGGATGTTGCATCCGGAGGCTTGTAGACTACCACAATGACTAGGTTTTGGTTCTCGACCTTTACTGCTAAAACTTCCACTACATCATTTGAGGCATTAAGCAGTTCTGTGCAAACAAGTGACTCTGCAATGTACAGGCCAACCCGCCCCCCCCCCCCTTTTGCCTGTTCACTCTGTCACATCCATATTTCGTTGTCCAACTGATCCTTTATGTGGGTCTCAGTGAAAGCCGCAAACATTGCCTTTGCCTCTGCAAGCAGTCCACGGATGAAAGGTATTTTGTTGTTTGTTGCTGGCTTTAGACCCTGTACATTTGCAAAGAAGAATGTCATCGGACTGGTAGTATTGTTGGTACTGGGGGGGGGATTTTTTTTTCCGGCATTAGTATCTGTATTTGTTGGTTTGGAGTGGAGGCCATCGACTGTGGTTCCACTCCAGGAATGACTGGATTTGGTGTACGATTTCTGCCATTTCCTGCCAGTTTTTTTTCCTTCCTGGCACTAAAAAACCTCTCACTCTTGAGTGGCTGTGGCTACCCAGGTTTTCCCATGGCCTGGATGTTTTGTATCTTTTTGTCCCCTTTAGATGGTGTGCCTGGCAATTTAAGTTATAGCACAGTCTTTCCTGTACTGAAGAGGTACACATTTCAGGGTGAAAAAGCTTACAGGAAGGGAGTTTGCATTTTCCTGTTGTCATATGGGCACGGCATTTTCTAGGGTGGTCATAGTTGCACGTCCCATCTGTTTTTCCAGATTTCCCATGTCTGCAGATACCAAGTGCATAGTATGTACACAGGCTTTGTTTCCGTTTGCCTTGGGTTTCTGTGACTGTATTCCCTGTTGGTGCATGTTTCCCTGTCTTATTCCTATCCTCCCTAGCACCAACAATGGAGCTCCCACCAGTTGTTTTTGGTAATATATCCTCACTATTGCTAGTGGAGTCCTCTTGTTTACTATTTCCTGTGGTATTTCTAGTTTGCAATATTGGTTTTATCTTATCTTTGACTACACTTGTTTCCCCACTACGGCTCCTGTCCCCTATGAGGTCATTTATATGTATTCCTTCCTGCGTATAATTCCCGACTACCTGGACAAAATCTCCAGCTTCACCATTACTGTCTCCCAGGACAGCACCTCCAGCTTCACCATTACTGTCTCCCAGGACAGCACCTCCAGCTTCACCATTATTGTCTCCCAGGACAGCGCCTCTAGTTTCACCATTACTGTCTCCCAGGACAGCACTATCAGCCCCACATTTACTGACTACCAGGACATCACCTCCAGCCTTACAGTTTCTGACTACATGGCCAGTATCAAGGGCAGTACCATTCAGCCCAGACTTTTTATGTTCCCATCTGTTGTAGAAAGCTTCCAGGTTTTCTATGAAAGCAGCTTTGATGTTATCCTCTTTTAATACCCTTGTGATTTTAGTCCACAGATTTATCTCATTTGGGCATACCCAAAAACACTTCCCTGCTTTAATACTGCTTGTAGTAGTTCTTGGATGTCTGCACAAGGGGCGTGACACCAATTTCCACAAAAATGACAATTTATCCATGTGGAAGCCCGTTTGTTTGATTGACTGCAGACTACACAGAGCTTCATAATGATTTGAATGGTTGATTTACTGTAATTCTACTAGCAACCTCTTGAATACTCTATTAATAACCTCCTTAAATGAAGCTCTAGCTATTTGTATTTCTATTTCTAACTGTACTTGTATATTGGACAGCTTACCGTGTACGTTCCTGATTTATATTTATTGTTTGTGTTTGATAAGGGCGCCTACAACCCCATCCGTTTACAGTCTGCTTTATTGTCCAACGAATCCGTTTGAAACCAGTCAAGGTACCATTGCACCATATAGTACCATTGTATCATATGATACCATTGTATCTTATGGTGCCATTGTACCATATGGTACCATTGTACCATATGGTACAATTGTACCATATGGTACCATGATAACACTCTTCAGGTCGCTTGTTCTATCTAGGCTGGAATATTGCTGCACACTAAAAGCACCTTTCAAGGCAGGTGAAATTGATGACCTAGAAAATGTAAAGAGAACCTTCACAGCGCGCATAACGGAGATAAAACACCTCAATTACTGGGAGAGCTTAAAGTTCCTGAACCTGTATTCCCTGGAACACAGGTGGGAGAGATACATGATTATATACACCTGGAAAATCCTAGAGGGACTTGTACCAAACTTGCACACGAAAATCACTCGCAACAAACGCAAAAGATTTGGCAGAGAATGCAATATCCCTCCAATGAAAAGCAGGGTTGTCACTAGCACGTTAAGAGACAATACAATAAGTGTCAGGGGCCCGAGACTGTTAAACTGCCTCCCGACATACATACGGGGGATTACCAATAGACCCCTGGCAGTCTTCAAGCTGGCACTGGACAAGCACCTCAAGTCGGTTCCTGACCAGCCGGGCTGTGGCTCGTACGTTGGATTGCATGCAGCCAGCAGTAACAGCCTGGTTGATCAGGCTCTGATCCACCAGGAGGCCTGGTCACAGACCGGGCCGCAGGGGCGTTGACCCCCGGAACTCTCTCCAGGTAAACTCCAGGCATGGTACCATTGCACCCTATGGCACCATTGTACCATATGGTACTATATGGTACTGTTGTATTCAACACAATAACTGCACTAATATTTTCATCATCTTGTTTACAATAAACTTGTAAACAAGTTTTGTAAGCAATATAATGATAAACAAATTAGTGCAGTTATTGTGTTGAATACAATGAGTGTACACTAATATAATATACATTATACTGGTCTCACAGGCCATAAATGTTACTAGAAAAAGAAAAAAAATTAGAAAAAACGTAAAATAAAAAAATGCAATTTTGCGGAAGTCACTGATGTTGCCGCCACCGGGTCATTTTGGGTCAACTTCCCGCCACTGTATCTTGGTAAGTACTGATCAGAAATTTTTTTTATTGTTTTATTACCTTCACAAAAATATTATCTTTAATTCTGTAAGAAATTTTTTTTTTTTTTTTTTTCAAAATTTCTTGGACACTGAGGCACCACTTCAGATTTTGGCCTTGGACCCTCAAAGGGTTAATTAAGGAACGTCCCTTAAGGGGGAAGTTCTCATCCTGAAATTTCCTTCATATCCAGAAGCAAAAAATCAACCAAACGACGGTGCGTATCCTGAAAAATTTGCATGGTAGGGCATTCGTAAGCCGAGGTTCCACTGTATATATGCATATGCACAATCCCTGGACACTTTCCTAGAACTGCTGTAGCTCGTGGAAATCTTGGAAACATGAGCGTATGCACAATGGTGGTTTACATTCCTCACACATAAAATGAGTGTCTCTGCCCCACTCACATCATTCATCCCCATTTAGGACGTCTCAGTTGAGTGGTTGAGGGGAGTAGATGTGTGCTGGGGGGGATCTGGACCTAATAATTTGCAGGCCTACCCATTTCTCTCGACTGATAAGTCATCATTAAAGCTCATACTGTTGGAAGACAGCTTCAGTGTTGTGAGAACTCTTATGTGTGAGATGTGACTAGGGATATACCTAGTGAAACACTGGAAATAGTTTTCCGTTTTGAAAAGGCCCTCACAGGCCTCTGCTTCCCCTCTTCCTTTCATTTGACCCCAGCCTTTTGCCTCTATCAACATACAGTGTAGAGGTAAATTTTGCTAGCCCACTGCTACTCATGCCTCTGAAAATGTGCACAGCTCATCCCTTTACCAACCTGAGGAATAACGACGAGTGTGCAGTCCTACGTGAGTTGGTAACCCAGGTGTGCACACACACTGAAAATTCGTCTTTCATTCCAAGACATGTGTGCTAGAAGTTCTGCAAGTTTGGAGTAACTATTTGTACGAGTATTGCAGTGATTGGTAACTCTTCAGGTCTGCCTCAGTCAATGACCTTGGGCAAGGCACTGCATCACCTGCCTGAGACTTTCACCCATATTGACTGTGTGAAGAGAGGCAAATGTGCATGCTCAGTTACCCCTGCTATTCTCCTGTATCCCCAACTCTCTGCCTTTAAACTCAGCCATTCGCCTCTATCAACGTGCAGTGTAGAGGCATATTTTGCTGCTCCGCTTGTACTCAAATATCTGAGTTCCGCACAGCTAGTCACCTCTGCCGACCTGAGAAATACAGACGAATCTCCCATCCTGCTTGAGTTGGTGATCCAGACCTGACTGAGGCCTGCCAGGTGAATCCGACTGTGCCGCTTGTACAAAATGTGTTATATCTCTAACTGAGGAAGATGACCTGTTATTCTTCTATGCACTGAGTGTTTCTGGGAGGAATGCTGCATAGTTGGAACACAACAAGAGTGGTTAAGAGCAATTTAATGAGCATTGCAATACCTGGTAACTCCTTTCGGAGACGGCTTTTTAACTAACATGCCAGAGGTTCATCTATAAACATAGTAAGTTCGTGCTGATTTGTTTGTCCACAGAGTGAAAATTTGTCTGTCATTCCAAGACACATGTCTCAGTAGTAGTACCAGTTCCTAGTAACCAGTTACCAGTAACCAGTGTACCAGTAGATGACTCACTACCACCCGTCTCTGCGTGAATCACTGTCTGTATTCATATTGTTGCTGACCACAGCAGTATTTCAAACACCCCCCTCACATATGGGTACTGGGGTTAGTCAGTCTTACGAGAGAGAGCAAGGAGGCAGGTCACTGGCTGTTTGGCACCTACCAATACTTACCGTTATAATTATACGTACTACCAGCCTACGTGAGTATTTCTTTACCCTATCCACGTGTTCGAACCCCACATGATAAATGGTGGCAACGGTGTGGGAGCATGGATTTAAGGGTATTTCAAGACGTTAGAAGACTGTGAGTGGCCGGCGGGTCAAAAGGTGAACTGTCTCACCCATCTCCAGCTACTCACTCCCCTCACAACCTCCACCCTGTAGCCTGCAAGCCTGTTGCAGCCGTTTCAAGCTTCCTGGCTTAGTTCGTGTGCTAATTGCTTCAATCTCCGAGGGATTGACCCGGATTTTGCAATTAAGCCAGTCAGTAAGCCAGACTGTGAAAGTGAACGCCAGTCAGCCTGTCATCCAGCCTGTCTCCTGTCATCCACCTGCTCCTTCATGCTGTGTGCATCGTTACCCGTCTTCCAGTCAGCCATTCTCGTGGGTTAAGCCAGTCAGCCAACCCAGCTTCTAACCCAGCTGAGAGAGAGAAGTAAGCCACACAAGTTCCTCTGAAGTATTGTTTCATGTATCGCTTTGTGCTCCCAGTTGGATGCTAAGAGTGTTCTTCACCATCCCTGTGGCATAGAGTGGCTTACAAGCCACCTTCGTGAGTGGTGAGAAGTGTGTGGCAGTGAGAGAGCACAGGGCCATTCTGTTGCCCCCACCACCACCCGCCACCACGACCACCAGCCACCCACCTCATCTACCTGTGGTTGTTTGCACCCTTGTACTGGGTCCTAATACTGTTTTGGCTCATATAATTGGTCAAGAGATTGTAGCTGAGCGCCAACGATAAAGCCAGTTATGTGAGTTCACCGAGAAAGCGCATTTCTTCTGACAACAGTGAGTGTAGGAGGCATCAGTCATCACCGCGCAGGACAACCTTCGACAACCTACCCTCGTCACCATCACCGTCGACTACTCCAGACTCCAGTGATAATTTTCTGTTTAGAGACATTTTTCTTGCATTTAAAGACATTTGCGTGTGTGAGACATTTATAGTGAATTTCTTGTGTACTCTAAGCCTTGTATTTTCAGTGTAGACTCAGTGTTTCTTTGACTCGTTATTTTTGCAATATTTTTCAGTGTTTTCGCTCATCTCATATTTTTTTTTATCTGTGTTATTTTTATGCTACTCTCTGTCTGTAGTAAGTATTATTGTGTAGTGTACCAGTCAGTCACTCCGTGTGAAGTGATTCATTTTTTTTTTTATCTTGTGTTCTTTCAGCATTGTATTCTCCAGTATTTGTCATTGTAGTTCATGCAGTGATATTCACCCCAGTATACCAAATTATCCATTTATTTCTATGTGTGTCTTTTTTCGTATGCCAGCAGTGTCTCATTCCTCTAATTTTTTTCGCAGACTTGTGTACCATTATTTTTGCCAGCAAATTTTTGTCGTATCAGTCACAGCAAGATTTTGTTGTAAGAATATACTAAAATAATGAATACGTGATTAAGTGTTGTGTGCCCTGCCACTTGTAAGTGTTACACTTGCCTCACCACTTGTAAGTGTTACACTTGCCTCACTTGTAAGTGTTACACTTGCCTCACTTGTAAGTGTTACACTTGCCTCACCACTTGTAAGTGTTACACTTCCAGTTTTGTTTCTTGTTTTATTTTTATTCATTGTTCAAATTTCTTTGAACAAATTCACTCTTAGTGTAATTTCAATTTCTTTTTAACGTAAAGTGTTTTCTTTACTCTGAGTAAATTGTGTTGTCTAATTTACAATTAAGAGTTAAAGTGTTCAATCAGTTTTTCTTCATATTTTTATTTTATTATTTAACCTACATTTTCCCAGTGTAACTTTATTACTGCAGTAATTATTTCTACACCTTATTTTGTTGCACTTGTTCTGCAGTGAATTATTTTGTTGAACTTGTTCTGCAGTGAATTATTTTCTTTTATTGATATTTTTATGCATTATTTTTCTCAGTTCATTATTGTTTGAGTCTTGTTTTTCATTTTATTAATTTTCCTGTTGTTGTCTTAGCATTATATTTTAATTTTGTTTATGCATTCTTAGAAAATATTTAAATTTCCCAGTTATCTCTCGTTGCATACAATTTAGTAATTTTATTTTATACTTTTTACATTGATTTAAAATTTTATTAGTTAATTCCTTTATTAGCAAGAGTAAAGACAGCTCATTTTGCATTTAATTCAGTCTCCAGTAATTTTTACTTGTAAATTTCAATGCAATTTTTATCTTGGCCAATAGTCCTTTACATTGAGTTGTCCTTCCTCTTGCAGTGTATCTTAGACATTTTTTTATTACTTATGCAGAATTGTTAAGCATTTTCTTCCACTTAAGCTTACTGTGTCATTTCTCTATTTTTTTTTGCCTTATGTCCTTGAGTAAGTTCCCTGAGATCATGTCCCAGTCACTTTTGAATGTTCACTTAGTGTATCATGCCATTCAAAGTCAATATGAATCAGTCCACAGTACCAACATTCCCTTACTGACTGAAAGACAATACCTAGCCCTTGAGCAATGTGTTTGTTCTCACAGCTTGTATCTGAGATTTGTTAAAGTGCTGCGAAATGTGAAGTTCAGATTAAGTTCCTATAGATCCGTGAATTACTTATTAACGTAGCCGAGCGGTCAGGCACTAGTAATACTGTCACTCCTGTCTGGACTCCAGCCACAATATCATGCACGCAGGATAGTGCAACTACTATCCTTGCGATGGCGACTTGTTCAAGTATTCGTTCCTTCCCAGGGGATGCTTTGAGAAGAACTTTACTTGCAACGAGTTATGCCATCTCTTGCTGATGCCACAAGCCGTTGCATTAAGACGTTTCTGTGGCTAGTGTGCTCACTTGAGTGTTGTTGTTGTCCCTTGTGTTTCAGATTGTGATCCCATCCTAGTTGACAGTAATCAGTGCATTGTAAGAAGTTATTTCTCGAGTAACTTCCATGTTGTTAACGTTTGTAAGTGAAGTTTATAGCTGATACCTCGTGTCACTGTGTGCGACTCAGATTGAATATCAGCACTGTTCACCGTGTTCATTTCTTTTCTCCTGTGCTTGCAGTTTGAGATAGTAGATTCGTTCTCCCTTGCTCATATTGCGTGTTATAGCGTTAATTTTTTTCAACCGGGGGGAGTCATCCACTCCACCGAGTTTGTTCATTCCTCCAGTAAGAAAGAACCGATCCCTTGTGTTCTGGTGATTCGATTCCTGCTCCAGGAAGATCTTATTCTGACTGTGAAGCCACCGGCACCCATCAGTGACTTTGTCATGAACCAAGAATTACTGTATCGAACAGCCGAGTTGGGTACTCCTAGCAGAAGAGTATACCAGTTAGTAATTCCACAGTCACTAGTGAATGTAGCCTTACAGCTAGTTCATGATGTACCAGGTGTTGCACACCCTGGTATGGATCGTTCAGTAAAACAAGCCAGATTGAAATACTTTTGGCCTCGTATGGCAACTGATATTTCTGAGTATGTTAAGAAATGTAGTGTCTGCATGCAACATAAAGGTAATGCTAATGGCCCTAATCCAATCCAAGTGTATCCAACTACTAGCGAACCGTGGGAAAGAGTTGCGCTAGATTTGTTAACTAATTTCCAATGTTCCCTCCAAGGCAACAAACATCTGTGTGTTATGGTAGACCATTTCACCAGATATTGTGAGTTAGTTCCTATTGCAGATAAGACTGCCGAGACAGTAGCTAAAGCGTTTAAAGAACGCATTATCTGCAGGCATACCACCCCTAAGTCCCTAGTAACAGATAATGGAGGTGAATTCTGTAATGAGATTCTTGAAAATTTGTGTACCTTGTACAAGATCTCTAAATCCACCATTGTTCCTCATCATCCTGCCAGCAATGGGTTAGCGGAACGAACCAATAAGAAAGTACTTGATGTCTTGAGAGCCACTATCAATCCCAACAGTGAAACTTGGGATGAAGTTATACCTGATGTGCAGTGTGCTATAAATTCTGCTTACAATGTTTCTATAGGTGACACTCCACATTATGCATTGTATGGTGTAGATAAACGTTTGCCTTATGAGTTGCTATATTCTTATCCGAAACCAAATTACAACCCTGATGATTTCATAGCAACTCGTACCAGCTTAGCTCAAAGTGTTTTTAGAAGAATCCGTGAAACACTTCATAAATCAACAGCAGAATTTACAAGAGTCGCAAACACTCGAGCAAAGCCATCCAAAATCAAAGTAGGTTCGAGAGTTATGCTGACTAACTTTAACAAAACGTCTGCAATGCCAAAGCTTGATCAAAAGTTTGTTGGTCCTTATCGAGTAGTTGAACATATCACTGGTAATAAGTATAAGGTTAGAGAAATTAGTACTGGTCAGTATAAAGACTCGCATTTAGATCATATGAAGTTAGTATGTGATGATAATGATGTTCCAACCCAGACTAACGTGACAGACTCTGACAATCCTCCTGATCCTGTACTCTCTTCCTCTGATACTCAGTCAGACGATCAACCTGAATGTCGTTATTCCCTACGTACACGACAGGTATTGAGAAACCCTCAAGTATCATTTGTTACTTCCAATTCAGATTTGCCTCAAATACAGCATGAGTTAGCCAGTGCTACAGAGTTCGATCCTCCCAGAGATGACATCCATTCTGCATATGTCAATCTCACCCTAGCAGAGTTGGGGTTAAATGTAAATAACCAGTATAGATGAATAATTACAGTATCAACTTATCAGTATTCAAGAATTTTTTTTTGTGTTCACGTTCTCTCCGAATTCTGAGAGTTAACAGTCTAGATTTGAGTGCACCGAATCTGCCTTTCTGTTAAACACTTCTTTCTTTGTATATATTCCTTCCTCAGAATCCGTAGATCACATGAATACAGATCGATCGATCAAATTTTTTTTTATCACTTCTATTGTGTAATCCCAACGTTGAGTTTCATTCGATGAGTTGTGCTATATTATACCTTGTATTGCATTACAGTTTCAGTTATGTAAGCTTCCATTCCAATATTCTACTTATGTATGTTATAATGTTCAATTGTTGTGTACTTTGACATTGTATAGAATCAGCCCAAGCCGTATACCTGCCATCTCTAGTTTGTATTAGTTGTATGTCGGGACGACATACGTTAGCATCGCCGAGCTCTCAGTAGTAGTACCAGTTTCTAGTAACCAGTTACCAGTAACCATTGTACCAGTAGATGACTCACTACCAACCGTCTCTGCGTGAATCACTGTCTGTATTCATATTGTCGCTGACCACAGCAGTATTTCAAACACCCCCCTCACATATGGGTACTGGGGTTAGTCAGTCTTACGAGAGAGAGCAAGGAGGCAGGTCACCGGCTGTTTGGCGCCTACCAATACTTACTGTTATAATTATACGTACTACCAGCCTACGTGAGTATTTCTTTACCCTATCCACGTGTTCGAACCCCACATGATACATGTGCTCCATGTGTTAAGTGCTGCGGGTTTGGAGTAATTAACGATTAGTACAGTGAATGGCCTTGAAAACAGCACTGTGACCCACAGGCCACTACACCCATATTGCCTGTGTCTAGCGAGGTGAATATCCCTTCCTTGTCCCTTCTCTCTTATGGAATAAAGGCGGTTTTGCTGACCCAAGAGTAACAGACTAACTCTTCCACCTCAAGCAGCTGAACTAGAAGTGACCCATGGATGTGAACGAAGTAAATGATGGTGAAGGCGAATTCGAATGTTATAGAAGGAAGCTTTGAAAAAAGAAAAAGGATTTCAAAGGAGGCTTGCTGCAAGAAACAACGAGAGCAGCAACAGCCATAGCAGAATGGTTAGGCTTGATTTCCCTGCTAACACTGAGGTTGAGGTCAAGTTTAGATGGTTTTATGAATCTACACTAGACAACCCAGAAGAAAACCTTCGGATTCGCTTTCATCATGATGAAGATAATTACATTTTTGTTACTAACAACCCAGCATTCATAGAAAAACTTCATACTCACAAATATGCTAACATCCAACTCCAAGCTGCCCCACCAAGATCACCTAAAGTGCTTGTTATCCACAATGTCAATAAGTACTTGGATTCTAACTTCCTGTTGTCAGATCAAGTTGCAAACCCTCGTCGACTTCCAAATGATCTGATATTGGCTGAGTGGATTGGCCAAGGGACTCCACCATCATATATCTACTCTCGTGCAGCGCTTAACGGGAGTTACAAAACAGCTTTGTACAAACCACCTTACTGTAGATGCTACAAGTGTCAGCGCTGGTGTCACATTGCTTGGAAATGCCCAGCTAAGTCACGATGGTGTGCAGTGTGTGCCAGGGCCCATCCTTCTCACCAGTGCTATGATATGATCAAGAAACACCAGACCGTTGCATCACAATGTATCAATTGTAAGACTCCAGGAGTCACAGCTGCTCATGCTGACTGCAGAGTGAAAGCTGCCCACATTGCCAGCCGCAGGGCTCCCACCTCACCCATCACCCCCCATGATGAGGCAGTAGGCCTACCAGATACTTCATGTCTGAATACTGACCCATTACTGATTTCAGACTATGTGGTTGAGCAAGTCACTCTGGGAGTACATCAACAGAGCACGATCACGTCTGCTATCAACACTAGTAATGCTGCTGGTGTTGACACCACCTGTCTGGTTGAGTCAGCTGTCAGCCAGCCACCTGGCTCAGCTGACCGGGACTTCATACCTCTAGATGATGCTAGTCTTGCTGGGGTGGTACACAACATTCAGCTGTGCATAACAGTACTGGAGAAGCAACAATGGTGTTTGAAACAACAACTTGAGCTCCATGAGGAAAAACTTACAGAGGTTGCAAATGAGTACATCAACCCACAGATTGTCAGCCATTATGAAAATGAGTGTGGTGATGATGAACAAACTAATGATTGCAGTGGTGTTAATAATTACAAAAATGATGAATCTGATAGTGATGTTTACAATCACAGTGAAGATGATAAGGGCAGTGAAGACCATCATGATAGTCAAATTGATGAGTGTAATGTATTGATAGATACTGAGTGTGGAGATGACCTGGTTTTCGATAATGGTGTATGTATCACTGGTCATAATGATGAGGGAAGTGGTACATGTGATGATAGTGATGAGTGTAATAAAAGTGGAGAGGTGAGTGCGAGGGATAGAGTCACTTTCCATACATTCACAGACAAAGAACGCCGTGACCTCTGTAAACAAAGACTCCCAAGAGGTCTCCACAGTGGAAGTGCACTTAAGAGACTCATGGATAAGGATAATACTGATGATATTGATATTGATATTGATTATGTCTGTTTGCTATTTAGTAAGTTTTTCATTTTGCTGAGAAATTGAATTCTAAACCCTGGACTTTTATAATGGAACCAAACTCATATAAACTATCCATTTTATGTTGGAATATTGCGTCACTTAGAAAAAGATTTTCTGACCTTCATCTTAAAGTAACTACTGAACCCATTGATATTGTGTGTCTGCAAGAGTGCAGAGTCCCTGAAAATTCCCAGCCCCCTAAATTGCCATCATTTGTTGCATATAACCTCAGATCTACTAACTCTTGTGTTCTATATATTAAAAAATCACTTCCCCATCAACTTCCACATAAGAAAACAGAGGGCTACAGTATCACGGTGTTAGGATTTATATCGGGAACTCTGCTCTCAACATATTTAACTTGTATGCTCCTGCTGATAAGTTTAATTACTTGGAGCTCCCAACTTGTGTTCAGTCTGAACCTACTCTTATTACTGGTGATTATAATGCAAGACACAAAAGCATTGGAAACTCTCAGTTTGGTAATCGTAATGGTAATCAACTGTTGTCACTCTTAAACAGACATGATAATGTGCAAATTGTCGGTGACCTTGAACCCACACGTATCTATGGAGGTGTATTACGAATAGGAGCTTGTTTTTAGTAAGTTATTGTTTATCCACGGTTACATTGCTTTCTCCTCAACAAGGGGAGGAGTCTCCTTTTTTCGTAATACTATTAATAAACCAATTTCCTTAATATCTCAGTTTCATCAATCTTCAAAAGGTAGGAGTGAATCAATACAAGGTCATCACTATTATGTTAGTTTTAATACTTCATTTAGAATATACAAATAAGAGTACATTCACTTTTAAATAGTTTGGGCCCGTTAAATCATAAGCTTAAATATATGAAATTGATAATATTTGTCTATACAATAGAAATCACTATATACAGCTCAGGTGGGGTACCACTTTTTCAATATCCGAGAAGACTTCAATTCCCGGCAAACCTTTGCCGAGGAAATACAGTGGACCCCCGGTTTACGATATTATTTCATTCCAGAAGTATGTTCAGGTGCCATTACTGAACGAATTTGTTCCCATAGGAATATTGTGAATTAGATTAGTCCATTTCAGACCCCCAAACATACACGTACAAACGCACTTACATAAATACACTTACATAATTGGTAGCATTGGGAGCTGATCGTAAAGTGGGGGTCCACTGTATATATATGTATATGCAAACACAGTAAGCCAATCTTTGAAACGATGAGTTGGAACGGCTTCTCCAAACACAGGGTAGGAGAGGCAGAGTCTATGTAGAACAGAGCTGTCCTCAGAGCTTGCCGATGAGTGACTGCTGGGGACAAGCCTCATGAATGGTAAGTAACCTCGGGAGACCAGAAGCCGCCAAATTATGACGTCACTTAACCCAACTCTCTGACTAGGCTGAGCTTACCTAATTAACCGTATCAAAATGATGAAGGATGAATACGATAATATTACGACGATCCAGCGGCTTCGATTTAGCTATTACTGAAGCAGCTAGCGAGGTAGTATTATATAGATGAAAAAGAAAAGAAAAATTACGATACATCGCAACACCCCCACCCTCCAAGAGTGGGCTCTATGCTTTAATTCTTGGCACGAAGGACCTTTCGGGAGTGCCTGGAGATGAAGTAACTGCAGAACTTCATACAGAAAATCTTCATCGCCGCTCACATGTCCCGAAGACCTCGTGATGATATTTTCGCCTCACTTCATCTGGACAAAAATAGAACATTATTAATAACACAAAAAAAAAAGAAACATATCTTAGGAGTGGACAGAGCATCAGCCAGTACATTATCGGGACCTTTTATATGTGAAATTTCAAAAGCATAGGGTTGAATTCTAAGTGCCCATCTTAATATCCTGAGGTTTTTAGATTTCATGGTGTTAAGAAGTGTAAGGGGGTTATGGTCAGAATATACAGAAATTTTATGGGGTGAAGAGCTCAGGTACATGTTGAAATGTTCTAAAGCCACCACAAGGGCTAAAGCCTCTTTCTCTACAGTAGAATAATTAAGTTGATGGGGGCGTAGTTTAGAGGAAAAAATAGCAAATAGGGTGAAGAATGTCATTATTGGTAGAATTTTGAAGCAACACGGCTCCTAGAGCATAACTGCTAGCATCTATGTGTAAGGTAAATGGTTTCTCAAAGTTGGGACTTTGTAGGATAGGAGCCGTGGAGAGAAGATGCTTCAATCTTCGAAAAGCTTCTTCACAATCTTGGGTCCACTTAAAACTCACTCTGGAGCTAGTAAGTTCTGTCAGAGGGGCGGTGACCTGGGCATAATTGGGACAGTATCTCCTGTAGTATCCTGTCATTCCTATAAAGCGTTGAATTCCTTTCCTGTCCGAGGGAGAAGGAAAATCTGAGATGGCTTGGATTTTCGCTTGAATCGGGGCCACTGTGCCTTGTCATATTTCAAACCCTAGATAACGTACCTTGGCCTGACCAAAAACGCATTTGGCTAGATTGATGGTGAAATTTTGACTTGATAAAGCCTTGAAAAGTTCTTCCAGTCTAATCAAATGATCAAGCCAACTATTGCTAAAAACAACCAAGTCATCTAAGTATACGGCCACTCCTTGTAAAGGAGAGCTCATTCATAAGACGCTGGAAAGTTGCAGCCACATTGCATAATCCGAAAGGTGTAACCGTATAATTGAATAACCCATCTTTCACAACGAAGGCTGAAATGTCTCGAGCTCTTGGCGAGAGAGGTACTTGATAACATCCTCTTAATAAATCTAGTTTGCTAACAAATTTGGCTGTAGAGACAGCGTCGATTAGGTCATCAATGCGAGGCAGTGGGTAACTATCGAGACTAGTGACTGCATTTATTTTTCGGTAATCCATACACATTCGATGACTGCCGTCCGGTTTGGGGACTAATATACAAGGGGATGCCCAAGGACTCTTGCTCTTTTCAATCAGTCCATGTTCCAGCAGGAAAGATGTTTCATCTCTCATTATTTGGTGTTTCGCTGGACTAACTCTGTAGGGGGTTGTTTAATTGGTCGAGTCTCCCCGACTTTCACATCATGTTCTCCTAACGTACACTTCTTGGGCACATCCTCAAACAAAGAACTATATTTCCTTATTAGTTCTTTAACTTGCATTTTATTTTCTGGACCTAGATTGTCTAAGAACTGATCGAGATTTTCTAATGTTTCTGAATTCTTGAGACAGATCTCCTTTTCTCTGGGGACTTCTTCGTCTAAGGGTTTCGTCTCTATGGGTGATGTTGAAATTGGCATAACCGGAAAGCTTCCTCTATACGCCTTGAGCTGGTTAATATGGAATCTTTTGAGTGATTTTTTTTTTTGCCAGGGATCCGAATTACGTAGTTGACATCGTTCTCTTTCTTCACTACCTCATATGGACCTAAATAACGAGGTAATAATGAATGCCCAGGAGTCAATCTTTGTATCAACACTAGGTCTTTAGGTTCAAATGATCAAGGCTTTGAGCGTTGATCATATAAATGTTTCATTTTGACTTGAGCCTGTCCTAGATTTTTAATGGCAAATTCCCTAGAGAGGGCTAACCGCTCTCTCATCGCTACTATGGATGCTTTTAATGTAGGCTCAGTCTGTCCTGTCCAGGTATCTCGTAGTACTGCCATCGGGCCGTGAACCTCGTGTCCATAGATAATTTCGAAAGGAGAAAAACCAGTACTCTCCTGCTCGCTCTCCCTAATGGCAAATAATAAGAAGGGTATACCTTCATCCCAATCTTTTGTGGTCTGTTCACAGAAGGCACGTAACATTGATTTCAAGGTCTGGTGAAACCTTTCCAGCGCCCCTTGAGACTGTGGGCGATAACTAGTGGAGTACACTGAGTTCACTCGTAGACCAGACAAGGCTTCTTTAAATATTTTCGATGTGAAATTGCTACCCTGGTCCGACTGGATCTCTCAGGGAATGCCCACCTGGGCAAAGAACTTTACCATGGATTGAACCAACACTCGGGTTGTGATTTTTCGTAGAGGGATAGCCTCGGGATACCGGGTGACTGTATCCATTATTGTGAAAAGATATTGGTTGCCTTGTCTAGTCTTGGGCAAAGGGCCCAAGCAGTCTATTATGAGGCGGAAAAAGGGTTTTCCAGACACAGGAATCGGGATTAAAGGAACGGGCCTGGGGACATGGGCGGTTTTACCGGCCACTTGACATACATGACACTCTTCTACATACTTTGCTATGGTGTCATACATTTTTGGCCAAAAAAAGTACTTCTTGATTTTTTTCAAAGTCTTTTTAATGCCTAGGTGCCCACCTAGGGTACTGCCATGAGCAAATTCAAGAACTAGGTCACGGAATGCTTTAGGTAACACAATTAGGTCTCTGTGTAAATTCAATTTCTTGATGACCACTTTTTTTTTCAGGATACCTAACTATCAACAAAATAACAGTTTTCTTTTACCTTAATCAGTTCCTCGGGTACCGCCATTCTTCTACAAGTTTCTAACTCAGGATCATCCATTTGTGCCTGGATCAAGTCCTCTTTTCCCCAGTTTCTGGCCTGAGGAGAATTTATATTGGGTACTTTCGTGATAGGATACGACTTGGAGGTGTCAGGTCGATTCATATCACTAAATAATAATCCTATCCCCATATCATCATTTCTATTGGGTGAAGGGGTAACCCTCTCTGAACGAGACATCGCCCGTGTTATCACATGAAGAGGGAATAAGGACGTTCCTTGCTTGGAAACTTCTAGAGCATAATTATCATCTGAAGTGTTAAGGAACACTATGGGTTCGGGACATATCCCTTTATGAAATATATCATTTCCTATTAATAAATCTACATCGTCAATGGGAAAGGGCCCTGGGGATAATCCCACTGTGATCCATCTGTTATAATAAGAAGTTTTCAAAAAGACTACACAAAGGAGCTTTGATTAGAGCGCCTCCATAGGCTTCTAACAGAACTTCCAACTGGGCAACATCATTCGCACTTGCAGGTAACACTCCCTTTCTTAGTAACATGATGTAAGAACCCGTGTCCCGAAATGTGTTAATGTCCACTAACCTTTTTGGATCTAACCCAACTTGTCCTTTTGAATAATAAGGAGCCATCGCCTTCTTCAGGAGATCTGCCAGAGTTCCGACATCTAGTCATCGGCGCAGGTGATTCTCGGAAGAAGTCAACCTCACCTAGCTAGGTTTTTGGCTATCACCGGTCGAGTGCGTAATCATTTGAGTGGGATATGTTCTTCCGTAGTCCTTCTTCTGGTCTTTATTGCTCTTAAAACACTGGTTCTGCAGATGCCCTATCTTCTTACAATATTGACAATATGGATCTTGGTTCCATCTACTAATAGCTTTTGGAGTTTCATCCCTGCCCTGACTTGGTAATTTTTCCCCCATGAAGGATTGAGACTTTCTCACCAAGGGGAAGGTCGGAGTATTCTTCCTCTGATCATCTGATTTTCGTTGGGGAGGCGTCGACTTACTCAGAATCTTGGAATCGGTCAAACGTAACGTTACATCATAACGATCGGCTAGAGAAGCTGTTTCGGTCAACATAGAAGTAGAATGTCCGATTAGGTAAGAGTGTAGCCAATCCGGTACATGGTTGAAGAAGTCTTCATGTAAGATCATTTGAGCCAGATCCTCCACCGTAGTACACTGAATGGCCCTCTTCCATCTGTGGAATGCCATTTGCTTCTCCCTCGCAAACTCAAGCCAGGATTGATGGGGTTGCCGTGTTAAACTCCGGAAAATTTTCTGATAAGTAGCCGGCAACAATTCATAAGAGTCTAACACGGTTTTTTCACGATGTCATAATTGGAATATTGATCAGAAGGTAACCTAGCCATACAGTTTTGAGCTTTTCCCGTAAGGACTGTATGTAACAAGGCGGCCCAGTGTTCCTTGGGCCAATGCATCATGTGAGCTTGGTTTTCGAATGCTTCAAAGAAAGAGTCGGGACTAGTATCGCTGAACTTGGTAACCAAATGAGCAGCGCGGTGTAGGTCAAAATGGTCGGGAATACCTTTACCTCGACTACCTAATTTTTCTCATAATAGCTGTCTCTCATAACGAATCAACTCTCTTTCGAAGTCCTCCTGATTCAACTTTCATTGCAGCTCAAGCTGGTTAGCTTGAAGGTGAAGAATGTGCTCTATCTGTTCGCATAGTTCTGAAGATAGTGTTTCAAGGAAGGATTTTGTCAGCTGCAGATTGCTGTTCGTAGGTCCGGGTTGGTCTGATTCAGTCAATCTGCAGAACATCGTAAGGGCTGGAGATATAGGGTCGGCTATAAGTGCCACCTCGATCTCTTCCTGACTAACTCTTGGTATCTGCTCCGGAGGTAGCGCCGCATCGGATTCCCTTCCTTTCTGAGGTGTGCTACGTAATTGGGAAATCAGGCTGTCGGTTTCCTCCGTTTCATCTACTGTCTCGTCCTGATCATCAGGAAACAATAAGTTTTGTATGATGGAGCGCACAGTGTTTGCAGAATAGTGTCTCTCATATTGTACCCCTAAAACTCTAGCGACTTGCCAACATGTTTGTAATTTCAATGTGGCCAGTCTCTGAGAAGTAATGTCATCGAATAAGAATTTTAACTCTTCCATAGTTTATAATAGGTCAATAATGAGCCAAACTAGAGCTCCTGGACACAGGCCCCCATTTATTATGAATAGGAGCTTGTTTTTAAAAAGTTATTGTTTATCCAGGGTTACATTGCTTTCTCCTCAACAAGGGGAGGAGTCTCCTTTTTTCGTAATACTATTAATAAACCAATTTCCTTGATATCTCAGTTTCATCAATCTTCAAGAGGTAGGGGTGAATCAATACAAGGTCGTCACTATTATGTTAGTTTTAACCCCTTCAGGGTCCAAGGCCCAAATCTGAAGTGGTGCCCCAGTGTCCAAGAATTTAAAAAAAAAAAAATTATTTTTTCTTATGAAATGGTAAAGAATCTTTTCATGAAGGTAATAAAACAAAAAGTACGAAATTTGATGGAAAATTGACAAAATTATGCTCTCGCGAATTTTGATGTGTCAGCGATATTTACGAATCGGCGATTTTGCCGACTTTGACTCCCATTTTAGGCCAATTACATTATTCCAGTCAACCAAATTCTTAGCTATTTCACTAGTATTACTTCTATTCTATCGATTGAGCACAAGAAATCGCCAAGTCAACTGTTTCAACTACAAATTAAAGTGATCGGAAATTGTTAAATTTGGCCAATTTAACAATAAGTTCAAAATATTCCAATTTCAAAATAGGGTCCAGAATAAACAATGTAGGTATTCCTGGAGCTAAACTAACATTTCTTCTGTTCATTATTTATGTTTTGAGGCTTTACAAATAAATTCCATTTTGATTTTTTATTCACATAATGAATTTTTATTCACATCAAAAAATAGAAGATTTACTGTTATGCAATACTGTAATAATTGTATAAATATCATCACCATATTTGTAAATGCATATTAGACCCACCAGCTGGCGTGTATTAGACGTGTGAGGTCGTTTGTTTACTCTTGAATATCAGCAAAAATTCAACATTTCTGCTACTTTGAGCTCAGCTTCAAGACATTTCCAGTGCTAAAACCAATCAAAATTATCTCTATTTCTGTAATATGTCTTCCATTCTATTAAATGAGACCAAGAAATCACAAATACAACTATAAAAAACATACGAAAAAACACTGCAAAGTCGGTTTTAATAAAAAATCATGATTTCAGTTTTTTTTCTCTCATTATACACAGTGTGCTGCAGGATCTGCTTTATGTGGTGCACACATACCACATAGATGTATTCTCTCATATCTAGGCCCAAATGTACCACTCACAGTTTATCAGAGTGAGCTGAGCTCATGAAGTAGATCTACCATTTGGACCCTGAACGTAAAGCCGTAGATCTAGGGAACGGACCCTGAAAGGGTTAATAAACATACTTAACTTCAACTAGAATATACGAATAAGAGTACATTCACTTTTAACCCTTTGAGGGTCGACAGGCCCTCTCCGAAACTCGTTCTCAGGGTCGGCCAAATTTAAAAAAAAAAAAAATTATTTTTTCTTATGAAAAAATAGAGTTTTTTTTTCTAAACATTATAGGATAAACAAAAAAAATTTACCATCAATACTTACGGAGATATGGATGCATGAAGTTTGCAGAAAATGAGCCGCGTATGGCAACAGCGGCGACTGCCGCTCACCCGGTAAACTTTAGTTTACTTGTATTTGAAGATTTGTTGTTTTTTTCACTATTTTATTTTTTCACATAACTTATGTGGCCTATGAGACCAAAGTAAGGTGCAATGTACATATATACACTCTTTGTATACAACACAATAAGCACACAAACATAATTATCAATATATTGTTTACAAAACTTGTTTACAAAAACAAACAATACAAAACATTGTTTATTATTATTGTTCTATAATATATATACCAATATACAGTCACTGAACATATTCCTATTAGTTCTGCAGCTTGTGGAACTCTGAAACATGGTGTCATACACAATGGTGTTTTATCTTTCTCCCTCATTCTATCTCTTTCAATCTGTCTCTCTCTTTCTATCTGTCTGTCTATCTCTGTCTCACAGGTACACATAAATACAAGTATACATAGTATAAATTACCTAGGATAACCCAAGAAATCCAGACAAAGTGCTATACTCTGCTTGAAGATGTGAGTAAAAGTGATGACACAGTCTTGTGGCTCTCTGAGACAGAGAGCTAGACGGATAGACAGATAGACAGGGAGCTTGACAGACAGACAAATAGACAGACAGAAATGTTAGTGTACCAGTACCAGTGTACTAGTGTTCCACCCTCCTCCTCCTCTTCTTCCTCTTCCTCCTCTTCCCCCTACTCTTCCTCTTCCTCCTCTTCCTCTTCCTCCTACTCTTCCTCTTCCTCCTCCTCCTCTTCCTCCTCCTCCTCTTCTTCCTCTTCCTCCTACTCTTCCTCCTCCTCCTCTTCTTCCTCTTCCTCCTCTTCCCCCTAATCTTCCTCCTACTATTCCTCTTCCTCCTCCTCTTCCTCTTATTCCTCTTCCTCCTACTCTTCCTCTTCCTTCTCCTCCTCTTCCTCCTCCTCCTCTTCTTCCTCTTCCCCCTACTCTTCCTCTTTCTCCTTCTCCTCCTCGTCCATAGTGTAAATTACAAGGAGTCAGCAGCTGTCAAAGTGACATATTGGCTCATTACTCTTTCCCCCTCCGGCCTGTCAAAACAATGGGGTCGGATGCTGCTTCCCCTCCTCCATTCTATCTAATTATCTTTCTCCCTCATTCTATCTGTCTGTCTATCTCTGTCTCACAGGTACACATAAATACAAGTATACATAGTATAAATTACCTAGGATAACCCAAGAAACCCAGACAAAGTGCTATACTCTGCTTGAAGATGTGAGTAAAAGTGATGACGCAGTCTTGTGGCTCTCTGAGACAGAGAGCTAGATGGATAGACAGGGAGCTTGACAGACAGGCAAATAGACAGACAGAAATGTTAGTATACCAGCAAAAACAAAGGGAGGGCGATGTTCATCTCATCTTTTGGCATCAGCTCTACCCTCATTTACCCTCATCAAACGTCAGCACTTATCAGATGTTATCTCCCCTTATCTTGTTACTGTCATGGGTGAACATTTATTATTACATATTATTATTATTACCTATTATTATTATTATGTATTATTATTATTATGTATTATTATTATTATGTATTATTATTATTATGTATTATTATTATGTATTATTGTTATCATTACGTATTCTTCTTCCTCCTCCTCCTCCTCCTCCTCCTCTTCCTCCTCCTCCTCCTCTTCTTCCTCCTCCTCCTCCTCTTCTTCTTCCTCCTCCTCCTCCTCCTCCTCTGCCACCTCCTCCTCTTGCCTCCTCCTCCTCTTGCCTCCTCCTCCTCTGCCTCCTCCTCCTCTGCCTCCTCCTCCTCCTCCATTCTTGGAACAAGTTTGAAGAGCTTGTAGTTCATAATCACTATCATTATCATCACCAATGCTCACATCTGAGTCTGGGATTTTGGAAAATAGGAGTTTCCTCTTTGATTCTGGTACAACTGAACGACGGCCCAGCACCAGAGGTGGAAGGCTGTGGGTTTTCCTCACTATTACCCATATTATGGTCATTAGTTTCGGTCAAAACCTCACCAGAACCTTGAAACTCATCTTCACTGTCACTTCCATCTGTATTAGAACTGTCACTGGGGAACAAAAGTGTCCCAATTCGCCGAGGAGTGAGGAACTTCTTACCACAGGGCACGGTGGAAATTGTGTACTATGATGGCATTCCCACAATGCACCACTGGGTCCCAGATTTTTTTCCTACTGCGCACACCCACCACACAGACCCATTCACTCACATCTAGGCTTATCAGCCTTTTCCTGTGAGATTTGAGGCCGCTAGAATTTATGCGTACTAGTACGTCAAAAACCCCTACGCGTAAGACGTACTAGTACGACCAAAACCCTCAAAGGGTTAAATAGTTTTGGCCCGTTAAATCATAAGCAATTCTAATGCTTAAATATATGAAATTGATAATATTTGTCTATACAATAGAAATTACTATATACAGCTCAGGTGGGGTACCACTTTCTCAATATCCGAGAAGACTTCAATTCCCGGTAAGTCTTTGCCTAGGAAATATATATATGTATATGCAAACACAGTAAGCCAATCTTTGAAACGATGAGTTGGAACGGCTTCTCCAAACACAGGGTAGGAGAGGCAGAGACTATGTAGAATAGAGCTGTCCTCAGAGCTTGCCGATGAGTGACTGCTGGGGACAAGCCTCATGAATGGTAAGTAACCTCGGGAGACCAGAAGCTGCCAAATTATGACGTCACTTAACAACCCAACTCTCTGACTAGGTTGAGCTTACCTAATTAACCGTATCAAAATGATGAAGGATGAATACGATAATACTACGAGGATCCAGCGGGTTCGATTTAGCTATTACCAAAGCAGCTAGCAAGGTAGTATTATATACAGTGGACCCCCGCATAGCGACTTTAATCCGTGCAAGAGGGCTGATTGTTATGCGAAATGATCGGTATGCGAATGAATTTTCCCCATAAGAAATAATGGAAATCAAATTAATCCGTGAAAGACACCCAAAAGTATGAAAAAAATTTTTTTACCACATGAAATATACATTTTCCTACACACAAAGAGAAGGATACATGCACAATAGTAGAGTAGTACATGCACAATATATATTGTGCATGTACTACTCTACTAAATGAAGAATAAATGATACTTACCTTTATTGAAGATGCAGCAATGACTGATGAGACACTGTGTCCTGGGAGTGCCTTTTCCTCCTGAGTACTGTAGGTCCTGTTTGGCATTTTCTTCCAGAACAGGCCTTATCACACTGTGTATGCCACTACGATTCTTAAATCTCTCAAACCAACCTTTGCTGGCTTTAAATTCACCACTATGAGCACTAGTTCCAGGCATTTTTCCCTGTTCACCTGGGTGTTAGTCGACTGGTGTGGGTTGCATCCTGGGAGACAAGATTAAGGACCCCAATGGAAATAAGTTAGACAGTCTTCGATGACACTGACTTTTTTGGGTTATCCTGGGTGGCAAATCCTCTGGAGTTAATTGTTTCTTGGTATTCTCAATAAGCCACACCAACAACGGTGCTACAGCAGCAGCAGCAGCAGCTGACAGTGCTACAGCAGCAGCAGACGATGCTACAGCAGCAGCAGACGGTACTACAGCAGCAGCAGACGGTACTACAGCAGCAGCAGCAGCAGCAGCTGACGATGGTACAACAGCAGCAGCAGCTGACAGTGCTACAGCAGCAGCAGACGATGCTACAGCAGCAGCAGACGATGCTACAGCAGCAGCAGACAGTACTACAGCAGCAGCAGCAGCTGATGGTGGTACAACAGCAGCAGCAGCTGACAGTGCTACAGCAGCAGCAGACGATGCTACAGCAGCAGCAGATGGTACTACAGCAGCAGCAGCAGCTGACGGTGGTACAGCAGCAGCAGCAGCTGACGGTGCTACAGCAGCAGCAGCAGCTGACAGTGCAGCAGCAGCAGCAGCTGACAGTGCAGCAGCAGCAGCAGCTGACAGTGGTACAGCAGCAGCAGCAGCTGTACCACCAATAGTAGCGATGGTTGATTGGGGTTTATTATACAACCTGGCCAGCTCGGAGACACGCACTCCACTTTCATACTTATCAATGATCTTTTTCTTCATCTCTATAATAATTCTCACCCTTATTGCTGTAGGGTTGGCACTAGAAGCTTTCTTGGGGCCCATGGTCACTTATTTTCCAGATAAATCACCAAAAACACTGTAATAATACGAAATGTTCCGATTGTATGCTTGGATGTTACCGCAGAGGCTGGCTGGTAAACAATGCCACCAGCGGCACATGTGAGGCTGGCTAAGGCCGCACATTGGACGCGTCTTGGCCGAAGAGCGGTGAGCGGGTTTTTGGGCGGTATGCGAGGCAAAATTTTTGCGATAAAAGCGAGCGGTATGCGGATTGAATGGTATGCGATGCGTACGGTATGCGGGGGTCCACTGTAGATGAAAAAGAAAAGAAAAATTACGATATATCGTAACAAGGTGTCCTTGATCTGTGTCTTGGCTTCAACATTACTTCTGCCAGCTGTGAATCTTCCATTGTAACAGATATAGCGTCTGATCATTTCCCAAGGCTAACCTCTCTAGATATTGGTAATACTATGCTCCCTGGTGGGATATTCAAACGGAAACGTTTTAATGTTTCCCTTGATCAGCATGATGACTTTGTTGCACATGTGACTGACTGGTATAATTCCTATGAGTGTACCTCTGTTGAGACTTTTAACAATGACCTTGTGAGCAGTATTCAGAACTACTTAGAGCCGCCACTGAAACCTCCTACTACTCTAAATCCAAATGACTTCCATAATAATCATAAGTCTTATAAAAAAACGTAACTATTACAATGATTCTAAACTTCGAACATTAAAACGTACTGCTCGCAGACTAGGCCTAGCCTATAGAAACCATCATGCCCCTGAAATGCTGAGCCTCTTCCAAACTGCCCTTGCTGCTGCCAGAGAGCACATGACAGAGCTGCGGCAAACAGACTGGGAACAATTTGTCAATGGTCTCAATGCTCACACCCACTCAGCCGGGCATGGAGGGACATAAATAGAATTAAGGGTAACAGAACTGGGCAGATCGCGCACCCTCATCCCTTGCATAGGATGATTCAGTTAGTCAGTGCTTGGGCTGCTACATCTAGCTATGACAATCTTCCTAGTACCACAAAGGCAAAATTAATGGACAAATATGATGCAAGGGAGAAACTTGTTTGCTTTATGCTCAGCAAGGCAGAAGTCTGCAACATTTCTTTCACTAATTATGAACTTGATGCAGCACTAAGGGCAACTCCACATTGCCTGGTGAGGATGGTATTACTTACAACATACTCAGATTGCTGTGTCAAGTACCAGGTAATCCTTTACTTGAATTATATAACATGAGCTACGTCACTGGGGAGCTCCCTAAATCATTGACCAACAGCCTCATTATTCCCATTAAGAAGCCAACCAACAAAACTCATTTCGCCCAATATCCCTTACTAGCTGTTTGTGTAAAACATTTGAAAGGATGATTCTTAATTGTCTTATGCACAGAATTAAGCAATTCTTGTCTCCCCGGTTGCATGGCTTCATGCATGGAAGGAGTGTGCATCATTGCATTACCACCTTTCTCACTCTGCACACTGACAGCTCATACACTACCTTCCTTGACATTAAATCCACTTTTGATGTAGCCAACCGACATGTAATCATTAGTGAACTTGCCAGAATGGATGTTGGAGGATGGCTTCTCCGCTGGATTAAAGGTTACATGTCCAACAGAAAGTCGTCTGTGTTGTTCCAGGGACATAGAAGTGTAACTAAAGATTTTGAATTAGGAACCCCACAGGAAGGTGTGCTTAGTCCCACCCTTTTCAATATTCTGATTAATGTCTTACTTAATGCTATGCCTAGCCAGCCCCATCATTATATGGTTAGTTTTGCTGATGATATTATGATTCACACCACTGGATTCTCCAACACCCAAAACATTCTTAATCATGTACTAGCCTCGTGTCAGGACCTGGGGTTAATAATCTCGGGGGATAAAACAAAGATACTCAATAGGCGTACTCCTCGACAAAGAGACACAGTTCGTCAGATCCAGTTGAATGATGGGCCTCTTCTAGAATATGTAAGCAGATACAGATATATAGGCTTTGAGGTTCCACTACTTGGACCTGTTGTAACGAGACTTTGTCGCCAATACAAAGAAATTCAATTCAATTCAAGTTTATTCTCTATAAGGGTTACAATGTGGGGTTTACAGGTTTTGGGTATTGTGTGGTTTACATGTTATAAAATACTAATTAAAGAGGGGGCCACTAGGACAACTAGCCTGGCTAGGCATTTCGAGCAAACTTAGAACGGCTTCTCCTTACAGATTATGGTATTCAGGCTAAGTGACTACATCATAATTTGTGAGTTTAGCAATGTGAATGCTTTTGTTTTGGCACAATACAAAGTGTCTATATTGGAGTATCATAGGCCAACTTATGACTAGTTACGATTTATTATTTTAAGATTAAGATTAGTATTTCTGGGTTTATAGTCAGTGGGTGAGTGAGTGTAATTGTGAACCACCAGGTGGTTAACATGTAGTTAGTTGTCAGGGTGTATCAGGGAGATAAGATGTTTTCTAACTGTAGTTTTCAAAGTGATGAATGTGCCTGCAGTTCTAGAGTTTTCAGGTAGGGTGTTCCAGATTTTAGGTCCTTTGAAATACATTGAATAAAAAATACTAATGATGCTATTATACACATGCTAGAACATATATACACTGCAATAGAGAAAAAAGAAGTCCCACTGGGGATCTTCATTGACTTACGTAAAGCTTTTGATACAGTTGACCATGACTTGCTCCACGTAAAATTGTCACACTATGGTATAAGAGGGCACTCCCTCAACTACCTCAAGTCATACCTCAGCAACAGAAGCCAATATGTGTACGCAAATGGGGCAAACTCTTCTGCACAACCAATTACAGTTGGTGTCCCACAGGGAAGTGTCCTTGGCCCTCTTCTCTTTCTCCTATACATAAATGACCTACCAAATGCTTCTCAATTACTCAAACCCACACTATTTGCTGATGACACAACATACGTCTTCTCCCACCCGAGCCCAGTCACGCTAGCCAATACTGTAAATACCGAATTACAGAAAATATCTACCTGGATGAGTACTAACAAACTTACACTAAACATTGACAAAACCTACTTCATTCAGTTTGGTAACAGAGCTACAGATGTCCCTCTTAACATAATGATAAACGGATCACCTATCACAAAGCTAACAGAGGGAAAATTCTTAGGAATCCACCTTGATAATAGACTCAAATTTCATACACATATACAACAAATTTCTAAGAAAATTTCCAAGACTGTAGGCATACTATCGAAGATACGGTACTATGCTCCACAGTCAGCCCTCCTGGCCCTATATCACTCTCTTATTTACCCCTATCTCACCTATGGAATTCGTGCATGGGGCTCAACAACAAGTAACCATCTCAGACCACTAATTACCCAACAAAAGGCTGCAGTTAGAATGATAACAAATTCTCACTACAGGCAGCACACTCCACCAATATTCAATACACTCAACCTACTCACCATACAAAACATCCATACTTATTACTGCACCTATTACATACATAGAACACTCAACTCTGATATTAACCCTCCCCTCAAACATCTCCTTGCCAACCTCAACAGAACACATGACCATAACACAAGGCACAGATCACTCTTTGATATTCCTCGTGTCCATCTCACGCTATGCAAAAACTCAATGCACATAAAAGGCCCTAAAATCTGGAATTCATTACCTGTAAATATAAAAGAAACACTACCTGTTTATAAATTCAAGTCTCTTCTCAAAGATCACTTACTCACCCAAAACCAAATAAATACTGAATAACTGAACCTTATAAATTGTATATCTTAAATGTTTCTCACAATTATATCACATAAATGTTAAACCTAAAACCCAATCTAACTTTATTATTTTTTAAATACACTACCTAACAGAATACTCCATTCTACTGAATTTATAACAATGACCTGTCTTTGTAATACTCACTTGTGCTTTATAGTAATCAGTTTACATTAATGTTTTTCACTGATTTCATCATTGCTTAGTTAATCTTAAGTTAATTTTAAGCCAGCCCGTAATGCTATGCATAGTATAAGTGGCTTTGGCATGCTGCTCTTATCTGTATTTTTTTTGTACCTCTGTAAGTGTGCTCAAATTATAAATAAATAAATAAATAAAAATAAAGGTTTAGTTGAACACGGGGAATGTCATAGAGATGTTTGTGTCTGGTGTTATGCCTGTGGATCCTGTCACAACTATCAAGAAAGCATTTTAGGTCAAGGTTAATATTGGAATTTAAGGTCCTGTAGATATAGATTGCACAGTAGTAAGTGTGGATGTTCTGAACAGGGAGTAAGTTTAGATCTATGAAGATCTATGAAAGGCTGAGAGCACTTAAGAGTTGTGGCAGGTTTTCATCCCAGGTATGGAGCTAATGTTAAAACTGTGAAAATGATGTATCTTGCTTATATTAGATCATTGGTTGATTATGGGGCACCACTACTTGCACTCGTGTCTGACTGGAAGCTTGGAGGGCTGGAAAAACTGCAAAACAAAGCAATGAGGATCATCCTATGATGCCCTTGTACTGCCAAAATTTTAAATATGCAGAAAGAACTTAATATTCCAAGCATTAGAGATCGTGTTACTGAAAGAAATATCCTAATTGGAGTCAATATGCTTAGGTTAGCCCATTCAAATCCCTGCATAGAAGCCCTTCAAACTTTCCTCAGCACTGGTGAACATCCTTCCAGATGAATCGAAAAAACTGGAACCGACCTCCACATGAACCAGCTACATGATCTATGTTAAGTTAGGCAACAGAGACACTTCCCTGCTCCATGGGATATTGCCCCATTCCAAACTACCATTCCTCCATTTCCCCCCAAAACTCTTCTTAAATCACAACCAAAGTTCCGTCTTGAAGCCAAACATGATGCCTTAAGCTGTATTGATAACTTAGTCACACAGAACACTCTTTCACAAATTATTTACGTTGATGGTTCTGTTCACCAGTTCACTGGTGCAGCTGGTAGTGCAGCTGTTGTCATACAGAGTGATGGCTCTAATAAAGAAGTTGGAGCACACATCAATAACTGGGCCTCTACCCTTCAAACAGAATTGTTTGCCATACTCCTTGCACTCAAATGCATCCAGGTACCTAAGGTTGACACTTTAATTGTACCTGATTCTCTGTCATGCATAAATGCTCTCAACCTATTAAGTATAAATTGTGGCATGCTTGTGTCAGAAGCCAGACATAGGTATGGTAAGATTGTGGACAGTGGAGTCAGAGTGCACATGTTGTGGATTCCATCTCACATTGGTCTTCAGAAGCATGATAGAACTGATAAATTGGCTAAGCTGTATGCTTTCAAAGAGGGGGTAGATTACAATCTTGGCTTGTCAGGTAGTAGTTTGAGAACAGTAATGCGAAAAGAACTTCAATTGAGCTTTACTGACTTAAGGCTTAGGGAGATTGACACAAGTCAGTCCATCTATCATCATTCCATCATGCAGAAGGAGCCACATGTCTATGGTGCATCCAACAAGATAAGCAGACTCTTGAATGTCACTACTGCCCGGCTCCGGCTGGGTTACAAGTATCTATGACAAGTTAAATCACCACCACCAGATGTAGACCAAACGAAATGTAAACTTTGCCAGATGGACTATTGTCACACCTTGCATCATTATGTACTGGAGTGTAATCAGATTAATGAATTTAGAGACAACTCACTCAGAAATGTTCAAGAAATGGCCAAGTATTTTATCCACAGTGGTATATTACAGACCATTCTGGAGAAATACCCTGACTTTGCTAGCTGTAAATAAAGCATTACCACGTGTGTGTGTGTACTCACCTAATTGTACTCACCTAGTTGTGGTTGCAGGGGTCGAGACTCAGCTCCTGGCCCTGCCTCTTCACTGATTGCTACTAGGTCCTCTCCCTCTCTGCTTCCTGAGCTTTGTCATACCTCTTTTTAAAACTATGTATGGTTCCTGCCTCCACTACTTCACTTGCTAGGCTGTTCCACTTCCTGACGACTCTATGACTGAAGAAATACTTCCTAACGTCCCTGTGACTCGTCTGAGTCTTCAGCTTCCAGTTGTGACCCCTTGTTTCTGTGTCCCCTCTCTGGAACATCCTATCTCTGTCCACCTTGTCTATTCCCCGCAGTATCTTGTATGTCGTTATCATGTCTCCCCTGACCCTTCTGTCCTCCAGTGTCGTCAGTCCAATTTCCCTCAACCTTTCCTCGTACGGCATTCCCCTGAGCTCTGGGTGTGTGTGTGTGTGTGTGTGTGTGTGTATACTCACCTATTTGTACTCACCTATTTGTGGTTGCAGGGATCGAGCCATAGCTCCTGGCCCCGCCTCTTCACTGATTGCTACTAGGTCCTCTCTCTCCCTGCTCCATGAGCTTTATCATACCTGGCCTTAAAACTATGTATGGTTCCCGCCTTCCACGGCCTGACTACTCTATGACTGGAGAAATACTTCCTAACATCCCTTTGATTCATCTGAGTCTTCAACTTCCAAGTGTGACGTCTTGTTTCTGTGTCCCATCTCTGGAACGTCCTGTCTTTGTCCACCTTGTCTATTCCGCGCAGTATTTTATGTGTCGTTATCATGTCTCCACTGACCCTCCTGTCCTCCAGTGGCGTCAGGCCGATTTCCCTCAACCTTTTTTCATAGGACAATCCCCGTAGCTCTGGGACTAGTCCTGTTGCAAACCTTTGCATTTTCTCTAATTTCTTGCCGTGCTTGACCAGGTGTGGATTCCAAACTGGTGCTGCATACTCTAGTATGGGTGTGTGTGTGTGTGTGTGTGTGTGTGTGTGTGTGTGTGTGTGTGTGTGTGTGTGTGTGTGTGTGTGTGTGTGTGTGTGTGCGTGCGTGCTTGTGTGTATGCATATATTTGTACGCTCGTGTGCATGTGTCTGTTCGTGCGCCCTCGTGTGTGTATGTGTGCGCGCGTGCTTGTGTGAGTGTGTGACCCATTTAATATTTGTATTTATAACTCATTACAATTGTGACCAGGTGTGGATGATATCAGTGGCTCATTACTTTGTAATTTGTTCATGACTGTAACCATGTATAGGAGTGAGGTTGATTCATTACATAAGAACATAAGAACATAAGAAAGGAGGAACACTGCAGCAGGCCTGTTGGCCCATACTAGGCAGGTCCTTTACAATTCATCCCACTAACAACATTTGACCAACCCAATTTTCAATGGTTTAGAAAGACACGCAAGCAAACACTACAACACACCTATCAGAAAACGTTTACCTTTGTAACTTGCCATGATTGTGACCAGATCTACCTGGAGTTCATTACCTTTGTAACTAGTTCAGCTATCATAACTTTGGGGTCCAGTCCCTGGACCCATTATGTACCTTTGTAATCTTTTGACTACCGCCCACAGGATGGGTATGGGGTGCATAATAAAGATATTAAACTAAAAAAACTTCATTGGAGAATATTCACCCTCACTGTTGCAGCTAGAACTACTTTCAATAGCTTTGAAATCACTATCACTATCACTTTCACTGCTGACATCTGAGTCTTGTACATGGGCAAATAGTTTCCTCTTTTGTCCTGGTACAGGTGAATGTGAATGAGATGGCCTAGCACCAGAGGTAGAAGGTTGTGGGTCATCTGGATTTTCTTCACTAATTACATTATCCTGGGCATTGCTTTCAGTCACACCCACTCCAAAACCATGAAATTCACTTTCACTGGCACTTCCATCACTGTTAGAGCTATCACTTGGGAACAAAAGATCTCCAATCTGCCGAGGAGTGAGTACTTCTTACCACGAGGCGTGGTGAAAATGGACTACCAAGATGGCGTTTCCACAATGCACCACTGAGTCCCCGATTTTTTTCACTGGGTGCACACCCACCACACAGACCCATTCTCTCACATGTAGGCCTACTAGCTTTCTCTTGCTTGATTTGAAGCCGCTAGAATTTATGCGTATAAATACGTCAAACACAGTGGCTCCTAAGACCGAAAAAGCCAAAGGGTTAAGGGTTCAAGGTGGTTGGGTGTAGCTGAGCCCCAGGCACAAAAACCATAGGTGAGGTAAGGATATATTAGAGAGTGGCATAGAGTAAGGAGCATCATTTGTGGTACATAGTAGATTAGATTAGATTTTGCCACCGAAGTGGCTAGTTTATTGTGCACCCCATATCCATCCTGTGGACAGTAGTGCAAGAGCATATGGATACACAAAAGGCCTAGGAACTAGGCCCCAAAGGGTTAACAGGAGTACATATGGATTTATATCTACATATCTATAGTTCACTTATCTGTTACAAGCAAATTTAAGAAATTTGCTTAGTATATCTGGTATCTTATTTTCATTAATATCTTGACAAGTCACATAGGTTATTATACTGTCTATCTCTGTATTCCTCAATAACACAGTGACCATATGCTGGCAACACCCAGCTGCCAGCCGAACAACGTAACTCTAAGCTTTGTATAACTACAACTTCTTCTTAACTACAACAATTCCTGTAGTACAGTGGAACCTCAAATATCGAATTTAATCAATTCCAGGAGTTAGTTCTAAATTCGAAAAGTCTGAAAAGTGAAGCAATATTTCCCATAAGAAATAATGGAAATACAATTAATCCATTCCAGAAACCCAAAAATATTCACAAAAAAAAAAACATTTTATAGAGATTAATTATAGTTTTACATACACACAACAAATATAGTGTTCAATTATGTATATAAATATAAAATAACATTTTTATTTACCTTTAGTGAAGATTGGTGATGGCATCTGGAAGATAGGGAGGAGGAGAGAGGGAGTTGGGGTTAGTGTTTGGAAGGAGAATCCCCCTCCATGAGGACTTCAGGTAAAGCCTTCTCTGGGGTTACTTCCCTTCTTTGTCTTTTAATGCCACTAGGACCAGCTTGAGAGTCACTGGACCCTTGTCTCACAAAATAACCATCCACAGTCCTCTGTTTCTGGCACCTCTTTAACATTTCCCTAAAATGGGACATGGTTCTGTCACTGAACTGGTTCCAGGAGTTTTCTGTACCAGATCGGCATGCAACTTCCTTGCCTTTTCGCAAATAATCGTCTCTGAAACACTATCACCTGCCATCTCTTTATCCTTGATCCACACCAGCAACAACTTCTCAACCTCTTCAACTATTTGTGGTATTATTTTGGTTAGCATATTAACACCTTTCGCAATATCAGCTTCCTTGATTTGTTCTTTCTTTGCCAGGATAGAACCGATAGCCGACTTGTTTTTCCCATACATCATGGCAAGCTCAGAAAGTCTCACACCACTCTCATACTTCTGTATTATTTCCTTCTTCACATCTATGGTGTTTCTCACTTTCTTTACCACAGGGGCACCTCTAGCAAGTTTCTTTGGGCCCATGGTAGCTTGTTTCACAGCCCCACAAGCACTAAAAACAATGAAATACTCGTAAAATGTTTGAATGAGAGTGCAGGTTAGTGTTCACTCAAGCATCAACAAAGCCAGACTGGCTCACGGCACCTGCGCGGGGACGCAGACAGAGCGAGCTGGCGGACAGGTCCGGTACCCCGTAGTCCGAAAATAGGGGCGCGTTCGATAATAGGTACAAAGTTGGTTCGAAAAAAGGGTTCTATTTTTGAAATGTTTGATAAGTGGTACGTTCGAAATTTGAGGATCCACTGTATTATGAGGCGCAATCTCAGGGGAAACAGCACCAAGGCCAGCAAGAAAACACCAAAAAATCAACTATTCAACAAGTGTACCCAGGACGATGCCGGCCCAGCTACCATCCCTCTCACCACCGCTCAAGGCGATACCATAACAATAACAACAAACATGGCTGCCTCCACCCCAACCACTTCTCTCTTCCTCGGATTCAACCTACCAAGTAGTCTCTCAGGTATGGCCAACGATCCAGATACCCTAAAGTCATGCATCTCTACCTTAGTTATTGAAAATATGAATCTTCGAGAGACACTAACAAAACAAGACACCAGGAAGACACAACTTGAGAACAAAATCCTCAGTCTTGAACAAAAGTTATCAACACCAGGAATGACTAACTATGGCAAGACCATCCAAACAGTCATAGATAGCCATACAGAACAAATAATATCTCTTAATACAAAGGCTGAAGAAGCAGTAAAAGAATGGAAGAACAACTTAGATAACCAGTTCAGTGACTACTTTGCTCTCCAAGAAGATAAAACTGAGCAAGATAAACTATCAGGCGCAGTAATAGTTAACAGTCCACTTTTTTCCAGTGATATGAACCAAACAAACAGTAAAGAAATTAATCTCCAGATCATAAAGGACCAAACAAAAGTTACAGTGCCAGAGTCAGAAATAAAGGAAGCCAGGTTACTAGGATCCCATGGTAGAAAAAGTGTTATGCTTAGATTCCACTCACATGACAGGAAAAAAGACTTAATAATTGCATCTATTTATTTATTTATTTATTTATTTATTAACAATTTGAGCACACATACAGAGGTACAAAAAAATACAGATAAAAGCAGCATGCCAAAGCCAGACGGCGGAGGCGGCAGCAGCGGCAGCAACGGTATCCTACCAGCTCTTCTTTCTCAAAAAAACATCGCTCATCAAAACTTGTGATGGCCTAAGTGAAAGTTCAACTACATGAACCCACGTAGACCACAACATGACCCAAGAATACTAAGAATGTAACCCAAATCTTGACAAAATTAGAAGATCTAAGGAAGACAGCCCTGCTAACCCAAACACTGCCTCCGCTGCCAGACAACCACTTAACCCAAGCTCCGAGAAAACAAGCCTTCTCCTCCATTGCTACACAGAAAGGATATCGCAGAAGAAACAACACCAGTAATAAAAGAATAACAGCAAGGACCCTAGAACTCAACTTGTCTACCCAGCAGGACGCCGGTGTATCGTCAACCCCCCTCACCGCCGCCACCCAGGGAACAACAACAACAACAACAAACATGGCTGACTCCCCCTCCAACTCCACTCCCTTCAAAGGATTCATCCATGATAACTCAGGTATGATAATTCCTGACAATATCAAGGACTACATCGTTGCTTTAGAAAATGAAATCAAAGATATCAAAGCAACACTCGAGCGACGAGAATCCAAGATAACCAACCTCGAGAATAAGATCCAAAACCTTGAAGAGAAGATTACATCGGGAAGTGTTGACACAGAAAATACTCTAAAAGCAGCTATAGCCAGTCACACTGAGCAAATAACAACAATAAATATGAAGGTTGAAGAAGCAATCAAGGACTGGAATCAGAACATGCACACTCGACTAAATGAATACCTTGATTTCCAAGACGACAAAACTGAACAAGATAAGTTGTCTGTTGCAGTTATAATAAACAGTCCACACATTCCTAGTGACATAACACAAGCACAGTGCAAAGAAACTGCTATCAGGATAATACAGAACCACGTACAAGTCATCGTGCAAAACAATGAAATCAAAGAAACACGTTTGTTAGGAAAATCAGGAAGTAAACACAGTATAATGATCCGACTTCATTCATACGATAAAAGAAAGGACCTAATTAAATCAGCAATTACAATGAAAAATGGAGTGTACATAAATGAGTGTCTAACAAAAAAATGTCAAAACCTTCTGTTCAGGCTGAGAAAACTTAAACAGGAAAACAAAATACATCAGTGTTTCACGCGAGATGGGAAAATACTAGTAAGGAAAACATCAACAGGACAACAATATACCATCTCAAACGAACACGATTTCTCTACCTTCCTTAGAAAAGCTGACATTTCTGTAACAGATTAGATAAGTGCCCTTAATACATATATATGTGTGGTGCATATAGTGTATGTACGTTACTATTATATTGTACATTATTATTTTTATTATTTTTCATCACTAGCTAATGCCAACTACCTCCAATACTCTATACTTCTTTCTTACTGCTATTAATTGCTCATAATTTTAAATTACAAGTCAAATCTTACTCCAAATTAATAATATTCATTATTCTTACCTGTCCATTTAATTTTGTTTATCACTACTTGTTTTTTAGTCACTTTTCATTGTGTATGCAATTAGTGTATATTCCAATTACTTTTTGCAAGTACCAAAACTATCTTTTGCTAGCTAGTACCAACTACCTCATTTTTTTTACTTTTATTGTGCAATAAACTGCTCAATTTATTTAATATTACAAATCAGATCTTACTCCTAAACCAATATTATTTCATAGTGACCACCTGTCCATTTAACTTTGTTTACCATTACTTAATTTTAGTCCCTTACATATTTTCTCCTTTATTTTAGCTTTATATAACTACCCTAGTTTATATATTCACAATTTGTAGATGAATGGTTCAGAGAACCGACATGTTGATAAATTAGACACACGTACAACTCTTGGGTATCTTTATTGAGGAAACGTTTCGCCACACAGTGGCTTCATCAGTCCATACAAAGGAGAATCTTGAAGAACAGGAGGAGAATGAGGTAATCAGTCCCTCAACCTTGAGTCGATGTGGTCAGTCCATCAATCTTGAATAGAATACGGCATACGTGCTGAGAAGGAGCTTATAAACCGTTGGCAGGAGAGGTGAAGCAGTCATAGGTCGTGTAACATTTGTTCAATGTTGAAGTAGGTCGTGCCCAAGAATTAGAAAAGCGAAGAATTCCCAAGCCACTGTGTGGCAAAACGTTTCCTCAATAAAGATACCCAAGAGTTGTACATGTGTCTAATTTATCAACATGTCGGTTCTCTGAACCATTCATCTACAAACCTGTCAGACACTGCAACTTCTTGGGATCTTAATACTTGGGAATTCTTCGCTTGCCTAATTCTTGGGCATGACCTACTTCAACATTGTACAAATGTTACACGACCTATGACTGCTTCACCTCTCCTGCCAACGGTTTATAAGCTCCTTCTCAGCACGTATGCCGTATTCTATTCAAGATTGATGGACTGACCACATCGACTCAAGTTTGAGGGACTGATTACCTCATTCTCCTCCTGTTCTTCAAGATTCTCCTTTGTATGGACTGATGAAGCCACTGTGTGGCGAAATGTTTCCTCAATAAAGATACCCAAGAGTTGTACATGTGTCTAATTTATCATATTCACAATTGTTAAAATAATCAAGGTGCTATTCTCAGGTGCTAAAGTAGAATAAGTTCACAATTTTGCCATTATATTCCAAAGCTCATTTATTTGATTACCACTTTATTGTTCACCACAACATATATTAATCCCTTTTATATTATAATTTTATACTATAATTCTAACTTTAAAGAATTACTTTTATAGTACTACCTACTATCATATTCCCAAGCTCCATTATTTGATCATCACTTTATTTGTATTAGTCCCTTTTATATTGTCTCCTTTATTTTAGCTTAAAAAAAAAAAAAAAAAAAAACTACCTTAGCTCATTATTTTACATTTGTTAAATAATTCAGGTGCTATTTTTTAGCTTAAGACTATTTACTTTGTTTTATACTTAATTCTAAGTATAGATTCACTACAAATCTTATGATTACAAGCATTGATCCTGATACCAACCTCTTATTTAATGACTTAAATGAATCAAACAGTTACTGTAATTACTATACACAAATAACCCGCACATAAAAGACAGAAGCTTACGACGACGTTTCGGTCCGACTTGGACCATTGACAAAGTGTGACTTTGTCAATGGTCCAAGTCGGACCGAAACGTCGTCGTAAGCTTCTGTCTTTTATGTGCGGGTTATTTGTGTATCGTTCCAGTCACGGTATTGTGCCTTTTTGTTATTTATTTACTGTAATTACTACACTGCAGAACAATCAAAGGCACTTCTCAGTGCTAACAACAACATAACTATCTTTAACTACAATATCAGATCTTTAAGCAAGCATTATGATGACCTCATAGCATTACTAAATTCCTTACATGCCAATATGTCCATCATTACACTAACTGAAACCTGGCTAAAGCCTGATAGTACAGATGTCTATGCCATTCCTGGTTACACAGCCATACACAACTGTAGGCCAGACCAACAAGGGGGTGGCACAGCCATATACTACTCAGACCAACTAGAATGTATCACTAATACTTGCACAAGGGATGAACATGGGGAATATATAATAGCCAAATTCAAATCCAAATACCTACAAAAACCTCTCACATTGATAAACATCTACAGAGTTCCACAGTCAAACATTAGCCAATTTAGTCAAAACCTAGGAAGTATGATAACTGATGCACGCATGAACAAAGATCACTTACTACTCTCAGGTGACTTCAATATAAATCTCCTGCAAGACCAGGACCCACACGTTACTTAATTCACAAACACAATGAGTAACTGTATGTTGCTACCAACAGTAACAAAACCTACAAGAGTTACAGAGACTAGTGTATCCCTACTTGACCACATCTGGACCAACACCATATCCCCTTTAAAATCAGGCATAATTACAGATAATACCACAGACCACTACCCTACTTTCCTCATAACAACTCTTGGTAAATTACCCCAAGACACTACTAAAGTCACCTTCAGACTTCACAATGAGGCAGCCATTAATAACTTCACAACAGCAGTAGCAAACATTGACTGGCACATTGAGTTAGAAATCTATACAGATATTGACGAATGTATTAATAATTTTCTAAAAAAGACCCAATACCTCTATAACAAGCACTGCCCTAAAAAAACTAAACAGATGACAGCTAAGAGACTGAACAGTCCCTGGCTAACACCCAGCATTCTCAAATCCATAAATACAAAACACCAATATGAAAAACAGTACAGAATGGGTCACATAACCAGAGACCAAACAAAACGTTACTTGTCAATCCTAACCAGCCTGATAAGAAGGGCAAAAAAATTGTATTATGAGAACAGATTATCCAACTTACGAGGTGATATAAAATAGACCTGGAAAACCCTATCAGAAATTCTAGGAACAAAACAGATATGACGAAATAGCGAAATAAAATTAGCAAAATCAGATGAACCCCAACTCCCACCAACAGAAACAGCAAACAGACTCAATGATTTCTTCTCCACTATAGGACAAAACCTTGCCAATAAAATCCCAAGCTCAGATACCCCACCAAATGACTACCTCACTGGCAACTACCCGAATACACTGTTCCTAGCTCCGACTAACCCATACGAAGTCTCCCTTATTATCAACACACTAAAAAACAAGGCAGGAGATTTAAATACCTTACCACCCTTTATATACAAAAAAGTGTCACAAGTGCTATCACCAATCATTGCAACACTCTTTAACAAATCCATTGAATCCTCCACCTTCCCTACAGTACTCAAAATAGCAAGGGTCACCCCGATCCACAAAGGAGGAGACCAAACAGAGTTGAATAACTATAGGCCAATATCCAACTTACACCCTCTCTCAAAAATCTTCGAAAAATTAATTCATAAATGAATCTACTCCTACCTTATCTCCCAAAACATACTCAACCCCTGCCAATTTGGATTCAGGCCTAATAAAAATACTAATGATGCTATTATACACATGCTAGAATATATATACACTGCAATAGAGAAAAAAGAAGTCCCACTGGGGATCTTCATTGACTTACATAAAGCTTTTGATACAGTTGACCATGACTTGCTCCACGTAAAATTATCACACTATGGTATAAGAGGGCACTCCCTCAACTACCTCAAGTCATACCTCAGCAACAGAAGCCAATATGTGTATGCAAATGGGGCAAACTCTTCTGCACAACCAATTACAGTTGGTGTCCCACAGGGAAGTGTCCTTGGCCCTCTTCTCTTTCTCCTATACATAAATGACCTACCAAATGTTTCGCAATTACTCAAACCCACACTATTTGCAGATGACACTACATACGTCTTCTCCCACCCGAGCCCAGTCACGCTAGCCAATACTGTAAATACCGAATTACAGAAAATATCTACCTGGATGAGGACTAACAAACTTACACTAAACATTGACAAAACCTACTTCATTCAGTTTGGTAACAGAGCTACAGATGTCCCTCTTAACATAATGATAAACGGATCACCTATCACAAAGCTAACAGAGGGAAAATTCTTAGGAATCCACCTTGATAATAGACTCAAATTTCATACACATATACAACAAATTTCTAAGAAAATTTCCAAGACTGTAGGCATACTATCGAAGATACGGTACTATGCTCCACAGTCAGCCCTCCTGGCCCTATATCACTCTCTTATTTACCCCTATCTCACCTATGGAATTTGTGCATGGGGCTCAACAACAAGTAACCATCTCAGACCACTAATTACCCAACAAAAGGCTGCAGTTAGAATGATAACAAATTCTCACTACAGGCAGCACACTCCACCAATATTCAATACACTAAACCTACTCACCATACAAAACATCCATACTTATTACTGCACCTATTACATACATAGAACACTTAACTCTGATATTAACCCTCCCCTCAAACATCTCCTTGCCAACCTCAACAGAACACATGACCATAACACAAGGCACAGATCACTCTTTGATGTTCCTCGTGTCCATCTCACACTATGCAAAAACTCAATGCACATAAAAGGCCCTAAAATCTGGAATTCATTACCTGTAAATATAAAAGAAACACTACCTGTTTATAAATTCAAGTCTCTTCTCAAAGATCACTTACTCACCCAAAACCAAATAAATACTGAATAACTGAACCTTATAAATTGTATATCTTAAATGTTTCTCACAATTATATCACATAAATGTTAAACCTAAAACCCAATCTAACTTTATTATTTTTTAAATACACTACCTAACAGAATACTCCATTCTACTGAATGTACAACAATGCATGCAACCATATGACCTGTCTTTGTAATACTCACTTGTGCTTTATAGTAATCTGTTTACATTAATGTTTTATCACTGATTTCATCATTGCTTAGTTAATCTTAAGTTAATTTTAAGCCAGCCCGTAATGCTATGCATAGTATAAGTGGCTTTGGCATGCTGCTCTTATCTGTATTTTTTTGTACCTCTGTATGTGTGCTCAAATTGTTAATAAATAAATAAATAAATAAATAAATAAATAAATACTATGCATAGCATTACGGGCTGGCTTAAAATTAACTTAAGATTAACTAAACAATGATGAAATCAGTGATAAAACATTAATGTAAACAGATTACTATAAAGCACAAGTGAGTATTACAAAGACAGGTCATATGGTTGCATGCATTGTTGTACATTCAGTCGTATGGAGTATTCTGTTAGGTAGTGTATTTAAAAAATAATAAAGTTAGATTGGGTTTTAGGTTTAACATTTATGTGATATAATTGTGAGAAACATTTAAGATATACAATTTATAAGGTTCAGTTATTCAGTATTTATTTGGTTTTGGGTGAGTAAGTGATCTTTGAGAAGAGACTTGAATTTATAAACAGGTAGTGTTTCTTTTATATTTACAGGTAATGAATTCCAGATTTTAGGGCCTTTTATGTGCATTGAGTTTTTGCATAGTGTGAGATGGACACGAGGAACATCAAAGAGTGATCTGTGCCTTGTGTTATGGTCATGTGTTCTGTTGAGGTTGGCAAGGAGATGTTTGAGGGGAGGGTTAATATCAGAGTTAAGTGTTCTATGTATGTAATAGGTGCAGTAATAAGCATGGATGTTTTGTATGGTGAGTAGGTTTAGTGTATTGAATATTGGTGGAGTGTGCTGCCTGTAGTGAGAATTTGTTATCTTTCTAACTGCAGCCTTTTGTAGGGTAATTAGTGGTCTGAGATGGTTAATTGTTGTTGAGCCCCATGCACAAATTCCATAGGTGAGATAGGGGTAAATAAGAGAGTGATATAGGGCCAGGAGGGCTGACTGTGGAGCATAGTACCGTATCTTCGATAGTATGCCCACAGTCTTGGAAATTTTCTTAGAAATTTGTTGTATATGTGTATGAAATTTGAGTCTTTTATCAAGGTTTGCTAGGAAAACCAGGAAGTAAACACAGTATAATGATCTGACTTCATTCATACGATAAAAGAAAGGACCTAATTAACCCTTTCAGGGTCCGTCCCGTAGATCTACGGCTTTACGTTCAGGGTCCAAACCGTAGATCTACGCCATGAGCTCAGCTCACTCTGATAAACTGTGAGTGGTACATTTGGGCCTAGATATGAGAGAATACATCTATGTGGTATGTGTGCACCACATAAAACAGATCCTGCAGCACACTGTGTATAATTTGAGAAAAAAAATGAAATCATGATTTTTCGATTAAAACAGCAACTTTGCAGTGTTTTTTCTTATGTTTTTTATAGTTGTATTTGCGATTTCTTGGTCTCATTTGATAGAATGGAAGACATATTACAGAAATAGAGATAATTTTGATTGGTTTTAGCATTGGAAATGGCTTGAAACTGAGCTCAAATTAGCGGAAATGTTAAATTTTTGCCGATATTCAAGAGTAAACAAACGACCTCACACGTCTAATACACGTCAGCTGGTGGGTCTAATATACATTCACAAATATGGTGATGATATTTATACAATTATTACAGTATTGCATAACAGTAAATCTTCTATTTTTTGGTGAGAATAAAAATTCATTATGTGAATAAAAAATCAAAATGGAATTTATTTGTAAAGCCTCAAAACATAACTAATGAACAGAGGAAATGTTAGTTTAGTGCCAGGAATGCCTACATTGTTCATTCTGGACCCTATTTTGAAATTGGAATATTTTGAACTTTGTGTTAAATTGGCCAAATTAACAATTTCTGATCACTTTATTTTGTAGTTGAAACAGTTGACTTGGCGATTTCTTGTGCTCAATCGATAGAATAGAAGTAATACTAGTGAAATAGCTAAGAATTTGGTTGATTGGAATAATGTAATTGGCCTAAAATGGGAGTCAAAGTCGGCAAAATCGCCGATTCGTAAATATCGCTGACACATCAAAATTCGCGAGAGCATAATTTCGTCAATTTTCCACCAAATTTTGTACTTTTTGTTTTATTACCTTCACAAAAAGATTCTCTACGATTTCATAAGAAAAAATTAAAATTTTTTTTTTTTAAAATTCTTGGACACTGGTGCGTGACTCCAGATTTGGGCCTTGGACCCTGAAAGGGTTAAATCAGCAATTACAATGAAAAATGGAGTGTACATAAATGAGTGTCTAACAAAAAAACGTCAAAACCTCCTGTTCAGGCTGAGAAAACTTAAACAGGAAAACAAAATACATCAGTGTTTCACGCGAGATGGGAAAATACTAGTAAGGAAAACATCAACAGGACAACAATATACCATCTCAAATGAACATGATTTCTCTACCTTCCTTAGAAAAGCTGACATTTCTGTAACAGATTAGATAAGTGCCCTTAATACATATATACATGTGGTGCATATAGTATAATTTACTATTATATTGTACATTATTATTTTTATTATTTTTCATCACTAGCTAATCCCAACTACCTCCAATACTCTATACTTCTTTCTTACTGCTATTAATTGCTCATAATTTTAAATTACAAGTCAAATCTTACTCCAAATTAATAATATTCATTATTCTTACATGTCCATTTAATTTTGTTTATCACTACTTGTTTTTTAGTCACTTTTCATTGTGTATGCAATTAGTGTATATTCCAATTACTTTTTGCAAGTACCAAAACTATCTTTTGCTAGCTAGTACCAACTACCTCATTTTTTTTTTTTTTTTTACTTTTTATTGTGCAATAAACTGCTCAATTTATTTAATATTACAAATCAGATCTTACTACTAAACCAATATTATTTCATAGTGACCATCTGTCCATTTAACTTTGTTTACCATTACTTAATTTTAGTCCCTTATATATTTTTCCTTTATTTTAGCTTTATATAACTACCCTAGTTTATATATTCACAATTGTTAAAATAATCAAGGTGCTATTCTCAGGTGCTAAAGTACAATAAGTTCACAATTTTGCCATTATATTCCAAAGCTCATTTATTTGATTACCACTTTATTGTTCACCACAACTTATATTAGTCCCTTTTATATTATAATTTTATACTATAATTCTAACTTCAAAGAATTACCATTATAGTACTACCTACTATCATATTCCCAAGCTCCATTATTTGATCATCACTTTATTTGTATTAGTCCCTTTTATATTGTCTCCTTTATTTTAGCTAAAAAAAAAAAAAAAAAAACTACCTTAGCTCATTATTTTACATTTGTTAAATAATTCAGGTGCTAATTTTTAGCTTAAGACTATTTACTTTGTTTTATACTTAATTCTAACTATAGATTCACTACAAATCTTATGATTACAAGCATTGATCCTGATACCAACCTCTTATTTAATGACTTAAATGAATCAAACAGTTACTGTAATTACTACACTGCAGAACAATCAAAGGCACTTCTCAGTGCCAACAACAACATAACTATCTTTAACTACAATATCAGATCTTTAAGCAAGCATTACGATGACCTCATAGCATTACTAAATTCCTTACATGCCAATATGTCCATCATTACACTAACTGAAACCTGGCTAAAGCCTGATAGTACAGATGTCTATGCCATTCCTGGTTACACAGCCATACACAACTGTAGGCCAGACCAACAAGGAGGTGGCACAGCCATATACTACTCAGACCAACTAGAATGTATCACTAATACTTGCACAAGGGATGAACATGGGGAATATATAATAGCCAAATTCAAATCCAAATACCTACAAAAACCTCTCACATTGATAAACATCTACAGAGTTCCACAGTCAAACATTAGCCAATTTAGTCAAAACCTAGGAAGTATGATAACTGATGCACGCATGAACAAAGATCACTTACTACTCTCAGGTGACTTCAATATAAATCTCCTGCAAGACCAGGACCAACATGTTACTGAATTCACAAACACAATGAGTAACTGTATGTTGCTAGCAACAGTAACAAAACCTACAAGAGTTACAGAGACTAGTGTTTCCCTACTTGACCACATCTGGACCAACACCATATCCCCTTTAAAATCAGGCATAATTACAGACCACTACTCTACTTTCCTCATAACAACTCTTGGTAAACTACCCCAAGACACTACTAAAGTCACCTTCAGACTTCACAATGAGGCAGCCATTAATAACTTCACAACAGCAGTAGCAAACATTGACTGGCACACTGAGCTAGAAATCTATACAGATATTGACGAATGTATTAATAATTTTCTAAAAAAGACCCAATACCTCTATAACAAGCACTGCCCTAAAAAAACTAAACAGATGACAGCTAAGAGATTGAACAGTCCCTGCCTAACACCCAGCATTCTCAAATCCATAAATACAAAACACCAATATGAAAAACAGTACAGAATGGGTCACATAACCAGAGACCAAACAAAACGTTACTTGTCAATCCTAACCAGCCTGATAAGAAAGGCAAAAAAATTGTATTATGAGAACAGATTATCCAACTTACGAGGTGATATAAAAAAGACCTGGAAAACCCTATCAGAAATTCTGGGAACAAAAAAGATATCACGAAATAGCGCAATAAAATTAGCAAAATCAGATGAACCCCAACTCCCACCAACAGAAACAGCAAACAGACTCAATGATTTCTTCTCCACTATAGGACAAAACCTTGCCAATAAAATCCCAAGCTCAGATACCCCACCAAATGACTACCTCACCGGCAACTACCTGAACACACTGTTCCTAGGTCCGACTAACCCATACGAAGTCTCCCTTATTATCAACGCACTAAAAAACAAGGCAGGAGACTTAAAATATCTTACCACCCTTTATATACAAAAAAGTGTCACAAGTGCTATCACCAATCATTGCAACACTCTTTAACAAATCCATTGAATCCTCCACCTTCCCTACAGTACTCAAAATAGCAAGGATCACCCTGATCCACAAACGAGGAGACCAAACAGAGTTGAATAACTATAGGCCAATATCCAACTTACACCCTCTCTCAAAAATCTTCGAAAAATTAATTCATAAACAAATCTACTCCTACCTTATCTCCCAAAACATACTCAACCCCTGCCAATTTGGATTCAGGCCTAATAAAAATACTAATGATGCTATTATACACATGCTAGAATATATATACACTGCAATAGAGAAAAAAGAAGTCCCACTGGGGATCTTCATTGACTTACGTAAAGCTTTTGATACAGTTGACCATGACTTGCTCCACGTAAAATTATCACACTATGGTATAAGAGGGCACTCCCTCAACTACCTCAAGTCATACCTCAGCAACAGAAGCCAATATGTGTATGCAAATGGGGCAAACTCTTCTGCACAACCAATTACAGTTGGTGTCCCACAGGGAAGTGTCCTTGGCCCTCTTCTCTTTCTCCTATACATAAATGACCTACCAAATGTTTCGCAATTGCTCAAACCCACACTATTTGCAGATGACACTACATACGTCTTCTCCCACCCGAGCCCAGTCACGCTAGCCAATACTGTAAATACCGAATTACAGAAAATATCTACCTGGATGAGGACTAACAAACTTACACTAAACATTGACAAAACCTACTTCATTCAGTTTGGTAACAGAGCTACAGATGTCCCTCTTAACATAATGATAAACGGATCACCTATCACAAAGCTAACAAAGGGAAAATTCTTAGGAATCCACCTTGATAATAGACTCAAATTTCATACACATATACAACAAATTTCTAAGAAAATTTCCAAGACTGTAGGCATACTATCGAAGATACGGTACTATGCTCCACAGTCAGCCCTCCTGGCCCTATATCACTCTCTTATTTACCCCTATCTCACCTATGGAATTTGTGCATGGGGCTCAACAACAAGTAACCATCTCAGACCACTAATTACCCAACAAAAGGCTGCAGTTAGAATGATAACAAATTCTCACTACAGGCAGCACACTCCACCAATATTCAATACACTAAACCTACTCACCATACAAAACATCCATACTTATTACTGCACCTATTACATACATAGAACACTTAACTCTGATATTAACCCTCCCCTCAAACATCTCCTTGCCAACCTCAACAGAACACATGACCATAACACAAGGCACAGATCACTCTTTGATGTTCCTTGTGTCCATCTCACACTATGCAAAAACTCAATGCACATAAAAGGCCCTAAAATCTGGAATTCATTACCTGTAAATATAAAAGAAACACTACCTGTTTATAAATTCAAGTCTCTTCTCAAAGATCACTTCCTCACCCAAAACCAAATGAATACTGAATAACTGAACCTTATAAATTGTATATCTTAAATGTTTCTCACAATTATATCACATAAATGTTAAACCTAAAACCCAATCTAACTTTATTATTTTTTAAATACACTACCTAACAGAATACTCCATACGACTGAATGTACAACAATGCATGCAACCATATGACCTGTCTTTGTAATACTCACTTGTGCTTTATAGTAATCTGTTTACATTAATGTTTTATCACTGATTTCATCATTGCTTAGTTAATCTTAAGTTAATTTTAAGCCAGCCCGTAATGCTATGCATAGTATAAGTGGCTTTGGCATGCTGCTCTTATCTGTATTTCTTTGTACCTCTGTATGTGTGCTCAAATTGTAAATAAATAAATAAATAAAATAAAAAAGGTGGATTCCTAAGAATTTTCCCTCTGTTAGCTTTGTGATAGGTGATCCGTTTATCATTATGTTAAGAGGTACATCTGTAGTTCTGTTACCAAACTGAATGAAGTAGGTTTTGTCAATGTTTAGTGTAAGTTTGTTAGTCCTCATCCAGGTAGATATTTTCTGTAATTCGGTATTTACAGTATTGGCTAGCGTGACTGGGCTCGGGTGGGAGAAGACGTATGTAGTGTCATCTGCAAATAGTGTGGGTTTGAGTAATTGCGAAGCATTTGGTAGGTCATTTATGTATAGGAGAAAGAGAAGAGGGCCAAGGACACTTCCCTGTGGTACACCAACTGTAATTGGTTGTGCAGAAGAGTTTGCCCCATTTGCGTACACATATTGGCTTCTGTTGCTGAGGTATGACTTGAGGTAGTTGAGGAAGTGCCCTGTTATACCATAGTGTGACAATTTTAAGTGGAGCAAGTCATGGTCAACTGTATCAAAAGCTTTACCTAAGTCAATGAAGATCCCCAGTGGGACTTCTTTTTTCTCTATTGCAGTGTATATATGTTCTAGCATGTGTATAATAGCATCATTAGTATTTTTATTAGGCCTGAATCCAAATTGGCAGGGGTTGAGTATGTTTTGGGAGATAAGGTAGGAGTAGATTCGTTTATGAATTAATTTTTCGAAGATTTTTGAGAGAGGGTGTAAGTTGGATATTGGCCTATAGTTATTCAACTCTGTTTGGTCTCCTCCTTTGTGTATCGGGGTGACCCTTGCTATTTTGAGTACTGTAGGGAAGGTGGAGGATTCAATGGATTTGTTAAAGAGTGTTGCAATGATTGGTGATAGCACTTGTGACACTTTTTTGTATATAAAGGGTGGTAAGGTATTTAAATCTCCTGCCTTGTTTTTTAGTGCGTTGATAATAAGGGAGACTTCGTATGGGTTAGTCGGAGCTAGGAACAGTGTGTTCGGGTAGTTGCCGGTGAGGTAGTCATTTGGTGGGGTATCTGAGCTTGGGATTTTATTGGCAAGGTTTTGTCCTATAGTGGAGAAGAAATCATTGAGTCTGTTTGCTGTTTCTGTTGGTGGGAGTTGGGGTTCATCTGATTTTGCTAATTTTATTTCGCTATTTCGTGATATCTTTTTTGTTCCCAGAATTTCTGATAGGGTTTTCCAGGTCTTTTTTATATCACCTCGTAAGTTGGATAATCTGTTCTCATAATACAATTTTTTTGCCCTTCTTATCAGGCTGGTTAGGATTGACGAGTAACGTTTTGTTTGGTCTCTGGTTATGTGACCCATTCTGTACTGTTTTTCATATTGGTGTTTTGTATTTATGGATTTGAGAATGATGGGTGTTAGCCAGGGACTGTTCAGTCTCTTAGCTGTCATCTGTTTAGTTTTTTTAGGGCAGTGCTTATTATAGAGGTATTGGGTCTTTTTTAGAAAATTATTAATACATTCGTCAATATCTGTATTGATTTCTAGCTCAGTGTGCCAGTCAATGTTTGCTACTGCTGTTGTGAAGTTATTAATGGCTGCCTCATTGTGAAGTCTGAAGGTGACTTTAGTAGTGCCTTAGGGTAGTTTACCAAGAGTTGTTATGAGGAAAGTAGGGTAGTGGTCTGTGGTATTATCTGTAATTATGCCTGATTTTAAAGGGGATATGGTGTTGGTCCAGATGTGGTCAAGTAGGGAAACACTAGTCTCTGTAACTCTTGTAGGTTTTGTTACTGTTGGTAGCAACATACAGTTACTCATTGTGTTTGTGAATTCAGTAACGTGTGGGTCTTGCAGGAGATTTATATTGAAGTCACCTGAGAGTAGTAAGTGATCTTTGTTCATGCGTGCATACCTGGAGTTTACCTGGAGAGAGTTTCGGGGGTCAACGCCCCCACGGCCCGGTCCGTGACCAGGCCTCCTGGTGGATCAGCGCCTGATCAACCAGGCTGTTGCTGCTGGCTGCACGCAAACCAACGTACGAGCCACAGCCCGGCTGATCAGGAACTGACTTTAGGTGCTTGTCCAGTGCCAGCTTGAAGACTGCCAGGGGTCTGTTGGTAATCCCCCTTATGTGTGCTGGGAGGCAGTTGAACAGTCTCGGGCCCCTGACACTTATTGTATGGTCTCTTAACGTGCTAGTGACACCCCTGCTTTTCATTGGGGGGATGGTGCATCGTCTGCCAAGTCTTTTGCTTTCGTAGTGAGTGATTTTCGTGTGCAAGTTCGGTACTAGTCCCTCTAGGATTTTCCAGGTGTATATAATCATGTATCTCTCCCTCCTGCGTTCCAGGGAATACAGGTTTAGAAACCTCAAGCGCTCCCAGTAATTGAGGTGTTTTATCTCCGTTATGCGCGCCGTGAAAGTTCTCTGTACATTTTCTAGGTCGGCAATTTCACCTGCCTTGAAAGGTGCTGTTAGAGTGCAGCAATATTCCAGCCTAGATAGAACAAGTGACCTGAAGAGTGTCATCATGGGCTTGGCCTCCCTAGTTTTGAAGGTTCTCATTATCCATCCTGTCATTTTCCTAGCAGATGCGATTGATACAATGTTATGGTCCTTGAAGGTGAGATCCTCCGACATAATCACTCCCAGGTCTTTGACGTTGGTGTTTCGCTCTATTTTGTGGCCAGAATTTGTTTTGTACTCTGATGAAGATTTAATTTCCTCATGTTTACCATATCTGAGTAATTGAAATTTCTCATCGTTGAACTTCATATTGTTTTCTGCAGCCCACTGAAAGATTTGGTTGATGTCCGCCTGGAGCCTTGCAGTGTCTGCAATGGAAGACACTGTCATGCAGATTCGGGTGTCATCTGCAAAGGAAGACACGGTGCTGTGGCTGACATCCTTGTCTATGTCGGATATGAGGATGAGGAACAAGATGGGAGCTAGTACTGTGCCTTGTGGAACAGAGCTTTTCACCGTAGCTGCCTCGGACTTTACTCTGTTGACGACTACTCTCTGTGTTCTGTTAGTGAGGAAATTATAGATCCATCGACCGACTTTTCCTGTTATTCCTTTAGCGCGCATTTTGTGCGCTATTACGCCATGGTCACACTTGTCGAAGGCTTTTGCAAAGTCTGTATATATTACATCTGCATTCTTTTTGTCTTCTAGTGCATTTAGGACCTTGTCGTAGTGATCCAGTAGTTGAGACAGACAGGAGCGACCTGTTCTAAACCCATGTTGCCCTGGGTTGTGTAACTGATGGGTTTCTAGATGGGTGGTGATCTTGCTTCTTAGGACCCTTTCAAAGATTTTTATGATATGGGATGTTAGTGCTATTGGTCTGTAGTTCTTTGCTGTTGCTTTACTGCCCCCTTTGTGGAGTGGGGCTATGTCTGTTGTTTTTAGTAACTGAGGGACGACCCCCGTGTCCATGCTCCCTCTCCATAGGATGGAAAAGGCTCGTGATAGGGGCTTCTTGCAGTTCTTGATGAACACAGAGTTCCATGAGTCTGGCCCTGGGGCAGAGTGCATGGGCATGTCATTTATCGCCTGTTCGAAGTCATTTGGCGTCAGGATAACATCGGATAGGCTTGTGTTAATCAAATTTTGTGGCTCTCTCATAAAAAATTCATTTTGATCTTCGACTCTCAGTCTGGTTAGCGGCTTGCTAAAAACTGAGTCATATTGGGACTTGAGTAGCTCACTCATTTCCTTGCTGTCATCTGTGTAGGACCCATCTTGTTTAAGTAGGGGCCCAATACTGGGCGTTGTTCTCGATTTTGATTTGGCATAGGAGAAGAAATACTTTGGGTTTCTTTCGATTTCATTTATAGCTTTTAGTTCTTCCCGCGATTCCTGACTCCTAAAGGATTCTTTTAGCTTAAGTTCGATGCTTGCTATTTCTCTGACCAGTGTCTCCCTGCGCATTTCAGATATATTGACCTCTTTTAGCCGCTCTGTTATTCTTTTCCGTCGCCTGTAAAGGGAGCGCCTGTCTCTTTCTATTTTACATCTACTCCTCCTTTTTCTTAGAGGAATAAGCCTTGTGCATACATCGAGTGCCACCGAGTTAATCTGTTCTAGGCATAAGTTTGGGTCTGTGTTGCTTAGTATATCTTCCCAGCTTATATCGGTTAGGACTTGGTTTACTTGGTCCCACTTTATGTTTTTGTTATTGAAGTTGAATTTGGTGAATGCTCCCTCGTGACTAGTCTCATTTTGTCGGTCTGGGGCTCCTCGCATACATGTCTGAACCTCAATTATGTTGTGATCTGAGTATATTGTTTTTGATATGGTGACATTTCTTATCAGATCATCATTGTTAGTGAATATGAGGTCTAGTGTATTCTCCAGTCT